>NC_091297.1:49492873-49514520 GCF_038502225.1 Cherax quadricarinatus
GTATCTCCTCCTTGAAATATCACATGAAGAACAGGTCTTCCAGAGCCGTCAAACAATTATCTCCACCATGATATATCACATGAAGCACAAGTCTTCCACAACCCTGACGAAAAGTATCTCCTCTCTGAAATAACACATGAAGCACAGGTCTCCCACAACTTTGACAACAAGTATCTCCTCCCTGAAATATCACATGAAACACAGGACTCCCACAACTCTGACAACAAGTATCTCCACCCTGATATATCACATGAAGCACAGGTCTCCCACAACTTTGACAACAAGCATCTCCACCCTGAAATATCACATGAAACACAGGTCTCCCACAACTTTGACAACAAGTATCTCCACCCTGAAATATCACATGAAACACAGGTCTCCCACAACTTTGACAACAAGTATCTCCTCCCTGAAATATCACATGAAGCACAGGTCTCCCACAACCCTAACAAAAAGTATCTACAACCTGATATATCACATGAAGAACAGGTCTAAAACAGCCCTGGCAACAAGTATCTACTCCCTGAAATAGCACATGAACACAGATCTCCTACAAACCTGACAACAAGTATCTCCAACATCGTATACCACATGAAGCACAGGTTTCCTACAATACTGACAAGTGTCTCCATGCTGATATATCACATGAACCACAGGTCTCTCACAATTCTGACAGCAACTATATCCACAATGACGTATCACATAAAGCAAAGGCCTACAACACTAACAACAAGTACCTCCACACTGGTATATCACATGAAGAACAGGTTTCTAACAACCCTGACAACAAGTGCCTTGATGCTGATATATCACATGAAGCACAGAACTCCTACAACACTGACAGCAAGTGTCTCCATGCTGATATATCACAGGAAGCACAGGTCTCCTACAACACTGACAGCAAGTGTCTACATGCTGATATATCACATGAAGCACAGGTCTCCAACAATCCTGACAACAAGAGTCTCCATGCTGAAATATCACATGAAGCACAGGTCTCCTACAACACTGACAACTAGTGTCTCCACACTGATATATTACATGAAGCACAGATCTCCCACAAACCTGACAACAAGTGTCTCCTCATAGTATATCATATGAAGCACAGGTCTCCCACAACCCTGACAGCAAGTGTCTCCACCATGATATAACATGAAGCACACGTCTCCTACAACACTGACAACAAGTGTCTCCACCTTGGTATATCATATGAAGCAAAGGTCTCACACAACCTTGACAACAAGTGTCTCCATGCTGATATATCACATAAAGCAGAGGTTTCCTACAACAATGACAACAGGTGTCTCTACCCTGATATATGACTTGAACAACAGGTCTCCTACTAGACTGACAACAAGTGTCTCCACCTTGATATATGTCATGAAGCACAGGTCTCCCACAACCTTGACAAGAAGTGTCTCCAAATTGATATATCACATGAAGCAAAGGTCTCCTACAACACTGACAACACGTATCTCCTCCCTGATATGTAACATGAAGCACAGGTGTCCCACAACCCTGATAACAAGTGTTTCCACACTGATACATCACATGAAACACTGGTCTAAAACAACACTGACAACAAGTGTCTCCATGTTGATATATTATATGAAGCACAGGTCTCCAAGAACCTTGACAACAAGTGTCTCCACCCTGATATATCATATAAAGCACAGGTTTCCTACAACACAAAAACAAGTGTCTCTACCCTGATGTATAACATGAAGCACAGGTCACCACATCGCTGACAACAAGTGTCTCCTCCTTAGTATATCACATGAAGCACAGGTCTCCTACAACACTGACAAGAAGTGCCTCCTCACTAATATATCACATAAAGCACAGGTCTCCTACAACAATGACAATAAGTATCTCCACTATGATATGTCACATGAAGCACGGGTCTCTCACAACACAGAAAACAAGTGTCTCTGCCCTGATATGTCATAAGAAGCAAAGGTCTTCTACAACACTGACAACAAGTATCTCCACCCTGGCATATCACATGAAGCACATGTTTCTCACAACCCTGACAACAAGTGTCTCCATGCTGATATATCACACGAAGCACAGATCTCCTACAACACTGACAACAAGTGTCTCCATGCTGATATATCACACGAAGCACAGATCTCCTACAACACTGACAACAAGTGTCTCCTCACTCATATATCACATGAAGCACAGGTCTCCCACAAACCTGACAGTAAGTGTCTCCACCCTGATATCACATGAAGCACAGGTCTCGTACAATGACAGTAAGTGTCACTACCCTGATATATCATATGAATCATAGGTCTTCCACAACCCTGAAAACAAATGTTTCCACCCTGGTATATCCCATGAAGCACAGCTCTCCCTCAACCCTGAGAGCAAGTGTCTACACCCTGATATGACATGAAGCACAGGTCTCGTACAACACTGACAATAGTGTCTCTACCCTGAGATATCACATGAAGCACAGGTCTCACACAACCCTGACAAAAATTGTCTCCACCATGATATTTCACATAAAGCAGAGGTCTTCCAAAACAATTACAACACGTATTTCTTCACTGTTATGTCACATGAAACACAGGTCTCCTACAATACTGACAAAAAGTGTCTCCACCCTTGTATACCATATGAAGCACAGGTGTCCCACAACCCTGATAAAAACTGTTTCCACACTGATATATCATATGAAGCACAGGTCTCCTACAACACTGACAACAAGTGTCTCTATGTTCATATATGACATGAAGCACAGGTCTACCACAACCCTAAGAAGAAGCATCTCCACCCTGATATATCACATGAAGCACAGGTTTTTCATAACCCTGAATACAAGTGTCTCTTCCCTGATAAACCACATGAAGCAAAGGTCTTCAACAACACTGACAACAAGTATCTCCACCCTGGTATATCACATGAAGCACAGGTCTCCCACAACCCTGACAACAAGGGTCTCCATGTTGATATATCATATGAAGCACAGGTGTCTCACAACCCTGACAATAGATATCTCCACCCCGATATATCACATGAACCAAAGGTCTCCTACAACACTGACAACAAGTATCTCCACCCTGGTATATTACATGAAGCACATGTTTCTCACAACCCTGACAACAAGTGTCTCCATGTTGATATATCACGCGAAGCACAGATCTCCTACAACACTGACAACAAGTGTCTCCATGCTGATATATCACATGAAGCACAGTTCTCCCAAAAACCAAACAACAAGTGTCTCCTCACTCATATATCACATGAAGCACAGGTCTCCCACAAACCTGACAACAAGTGTCTCCATGCTGGTATATCACATGAAGCACAGGTCTCCCACAAACCTGACAACAAGTGTCTCCATGCTGGTATATCACATGAAGCACAGGTCTCCCACAAACCAGACAACAAGTGTCTCCATGCTGGTATATCACATGAAGCACAGGTCTCCCACAAACCTGACAGCAAGTGTCTCCACCCTGATATCACATGAAGCACAGGTCTCGTACAATGACAGTAAGTGTCGCTACCCTGATATATCACATGAATCATCGGTCTTCCACAACCCTGAAAACAAATGTTTCCACCCTGGTATATCACATGAAGCACAGCTCTCCCTCAACCCTGACAGCAAGTGTCTACACCCTAATATAACATGAATTACAGGTCTCGTACAACACTGACAGTAAGTGTCTCTACCCTGAGATATCACATGAAGCACAGGTCTCCCACAACCCTGACAACAATTGTTTCCACCCTTGTATATCACATGAACCAAAGGTCTCCTACAACACTGACAACAAGTATCTCCACCCTGGTATATCACATGAAGCACAGGTCTCACACAACCCTGACAACAGGAGTCTCTAATTTTGAAGTGGAAAATACTGTATATTTTCCGGAAATACGGTAATTTATAGGTAAATAGATGGCCTATACTGTATTTAATAATATTTGTCATAGAAAACGGGAAGCTGCGCCTGCGCAGAAGGGGAGTCGCCATTGTTATTTTGAACTGAATACAACGTTAGTGCAATGGGAAGGAATTTTCGTGCTCTAGAGGTTAAAATTGGGCTGACACCTCTCAAATAGGAGGCGAAATTGTTGGATGTGCATTCCTGCACAACTTGAGATATCAGGCGACTGGACAAGACAACTCCAGGAACCTCAGAAAAGTCTGTTATGTTATAACTCTGGCCAGATGTTATTTTCATGTATAAACAGAGGTTTTCTGAGTATGATACACATTAATCTCCAGTTAAATTGGTGAGTGATATTAAGATATTTTCCTTCTGTTATGTAAATGTGTATTTATATATAATCATTTTTTAATTTAATATACAGTCCACAAATATATATATTTACCAGCATTCCTGGTGATGTATATTTCATTTAATTAATAGGTCCAGAGCAACTTGTGGATATGACAGTGGTAGGTATCGAAGGGGGACATTTTTTGCGACCTAGATGTCCCAAATTCCTACTTGTCTAACTGATAAATAATAATTATCTAAGTTCATTTACTGTTATGTATATAATGATACATCCAAGTAAATGCAATTTTCCACATCTGATATATCACATGAAGCTCTTTCACATTCCTGACAACAAGTGTCTCCACCCTGATATATCACTTGATGCACAGGTCTCCTACAACACTGACAGCAAGTGTCTCCACCCTGATATATCACATGAAGGACAGGTTTCCCACAACCCTGACAACAAGTGTCTCCTCTCTGGTATATCACATGAAGCACAAGTCTCCTACAACCCTGACAACAATTGTCTCTACCCTGATATATCACATGAAGGACAGGTCTTCCACAACAATGACAACAAGTATCTTCTCCTTGATATGTCACATAAAGCACAGGTCTGCTACAATACTGGCAACAAGTGTCTCCATGCTGATATATCACATGAAGCACAGGTCACCACAACCCTGACAACAAGTGTTTCCATCCTGGTATATCATATGAAGTACAGGTCTCCTAGAACACTGACAACAAGTGTCTCCACCCTGATATATCACATTAAGCACAGATCTCCTACAACACTGACAAGAAGGGTCTCCACGATAATATATCACATGAAGCACAGGTCTTCCACAACAATGATGACAAGTATCTCCTCCCTGATTTGTAACATGAAGCACAGGTCTCCTACAATACTCACAAAAAGTGTCTCCACGCTTGCATATCACATGAAGCACAGGTGTCCCACAACCATGATAACAAGTGTTTCCACACTGATATATCACATAAACACCGGTATCCTACAACAATGACAACAAGTGTCTCCACCCTGGTATATCACATGAAGCACAGGTCTCACACAACCCTGACAAGTGCCTCTACCCTGATATATCATATAAAGCATAGGTTTCCCGCAACCCTGACAACAATTGCTTTCATCCTTGTATATCACATGCAGGACAGGTCTCCTACACCACTGACACCAAGTGTTTCCACCCTGGTATATCACATGAAGCAGAGGTCTTCCAAAACAATGGCAACGAGTACCTACTCCCTGATATGTCACATGAAGCACAGGTCTCATACAACACTGGCAACAAGTGTCTCCACCATTGCATATCACATGAAGCACAGGTGTCCCACAACCCTGAAAACAAGTGTTCCTACTGTTATATATGACATGAAGCGCAGATCTCCTACAACACTGACAAAAAGTGTCTCCATGCTGATATATCACATGAAGCACAGGTCTCCCAGAACCCTAATACCGAGTGTCTCCACCCTGATATATCACATGAATCACACGTCTCCCACAACCCTGACAACAGGTGTCTTCACCCTGATATATCACATGAAACACAGGTCTCTCACAACACTGACAAAAAGTGTCTCCACCCTGACATATCACATGAAGCACAGATCTCACACAACCCTCACAACAAGTATGTCCACCCTGATATATAACATGAAGCACAGGTTTCCTACAACACTGACAAGAAGTGTCTCCACCCTGGTATATCACATGAAGCTCAGGTTTCTCATAACCCTGACAACAAGTGTATCCATGCTGATATATCACATGAAGTACAGGTCTCTCACAAACCTGACAACAGGTACCTCCACCCTGATATATCACATGAAGCACAGGTCTCCCACAACCCTCACAACAAGTATGTCCACCCTGATATATCACATGAAGCACAGGTCTACTGCAACGCTGACAATAAGTGTCTCCACCAAGATACATCACATGAAGCACAGGTCTCCCACAACTCTGACAACAAGTATCTCCACCCTGGTATATCACATGAAGCTCAGGTTTCTCATAACCCTGACAACAAGTGTATCCATGCTGATATATCACATGAAGTACAGGTCTCTCACAAACCTGACAACAGGTTCCTCCACCCTGATATTTCACATGAAGCAATGGTCTTCTGCAAAACTGACAACAAGTATCTCAACCCTGGTATATATCATGAAGCACAGGTTTCCCTCAACCCTGACAACAAGGGTCACCATTCTGATATCACATAAAGCACAGGTCTCTTACAATACTGACTACAAGTGTCTCCGCATTGTTATATCACATGAAGCACAGGTATCCCACAACACTGATAACAAGTGTTTCCACACTGATATATCATATTAAGCAAAGGTCTCCTACAACACTGACAACAAGTTTCTCAATGCTGATATATCACATGACGCTCAGGTTTCCCTCAACACTGACAATAAGTGTCTCCACCCTGATATATCACATGAAACGCAGATCTCCTACAACACTGACAACAAATGACTCAACCCTGATATAACACATGAAGCACAGGTCTCCCACAACGCTGAGAACAAGTGTCTCCTCCCTCGTACATCACATGAAGCACAGGCCTCCTACAACCCTGACAGCACGTGTCTCCACCCTGATATCTCATGAAGCACAGGTCTAGTACAACATTGACAATCAGTGTCTCTACCTTGACATATCACATGAAGCACAGGTCTCCCAAATCCCTGATAACAAGTGTTTCCATGCTGATATATCTATGAAGCACAGGTCTCCTACAACACTGACAACAAGTGTCTCCATGCTGATATATCACGTGAAGCACAGGTCTCCCAGGACCCTGACAAGAAGTGTCTCCGTGCTGATATATCACGTAAAGCACAGGCTTCCTACAGCACTGACAACAAGAGTCACCCCCCTTATATATCACGTGAACCACTGGTCTTCCACAACAATGACAACAAGTATCTCCTTCCTGATATATCACATGAAGCAAAGGTCTCCATCAATAATGAGAAAAAGTGTCTCCACCCTTGCATATCACATGAAGCAAAGGTGTCCCACAACCGTGATAAACAAGTGTTTCCACGCTGATATATCACATGAAGCACTGGTCTCCTACAACACTAACAACATGATATATAACTGATATATAACATGAAGCACAGGTCTTCCAGAACCGTGACAACAAGTGTCTCAATGCTGATATATCACATAAAGCACAGGCTTCCTTTAACTCTGACAACAAGTGTCTCTACCCTGATATATCACATGAAGCACAGGTCTCCCACATCCCTGACAACAAGTGTCTCTCCACTCTGATGTATCACATGAAGCACATGTCTCCTACAACACTGACAACAAGTATCTCCACTCTGATATATCACATGAAGCACATGTCTCCTACAACACTGACAACAAGTATCTCCACTCTGATATATCACATGAAGCACATGTCTCCTACAACACTGACAAGTATCTCCACCCTGATATATCATATAAAACACAGGTTTCCTGCAACTCTGACAACAAGTGTCTCCACCCTGATATATGACATGAAGCACAGGTCTCCCAAAACCTTGACAACAAGTGTCTCCACCCTGATATATCACATGACGCACAAGTCTCCTGCAACACTGGCAATAAGTGTTTCTACCCTGATGCATCTCATGAAGCACAGGTCTCCCACAACCCTGAAAACAAGCATTTCCCAACTGGTATATTACATGAAGCACAACACTTACAGCAAGTGTCTCCACCCTGGTATATCACATGAAGAACAGGTCTCCCACAACCCTGACAACAAGTGCCTGCATGCTGATATGTCAGATGAAGCACAGGTCTCCCACAACCCTGACAATAAGTGTCTCCATGCTGATATATCACATGAAGCACAGGTCTCCTACAGCCCTAAGAAGAAGTATCTCCACCCTGATATATCACATGAAGCATAGGTCTCTCACAACCCTGACAACAAGTGTCTCCACCCTGATATATCACATGACGCAAAGGTCTCCTGCAACATTGACAACAAGTATCTCCACACCTTACGTTAGCATACCTTACCTAGGCTTGTACTGATGTGACTACCACTAAAACACACACACACATTTGGGAAATCTGATACCTCCCTCCACCAGCTCACCGGCTTCAGTCCACCAGGTGGTCAGAAAGCCATCTACTCTCCTACTGCAACCACTGGAAGATGAGAGCAAATAAATGTCTATACTACATTATGTACAGTACACACGAGACAAAGCATCAGCAACCACATTCTCCGTCCCCTTCACATAACAAATCACCAAATTGAGAGGTTGGAGGAACAAAGCCCATCTAGTAAGTCTCTGATTGTGGTTCCTCATTAGGTGAAGGGAACGTAAAGGATTGTGGTCACTATACACAGTTACAGGATGAATCGATCCTGAAACATAAACAGAAAAATGGTGCACAGCCAACACTAAAGCAAGAGCCTCATTTTTGATGGTGGCATAATTTCTCTGATTTTTTTTTTTTTTTTTTTTTGAGTTTAGCAGAGAAGTAGCTGACCGGCAATAATTGTCCTGATACATCTTGTAATATTACAGCACCAACACCAGTATCACTAGCGTCTACCTGTAGACAAAATGGCAGTTCAAAATTGGGACTAGTCAACACAGGAGGACTAGTAAGCAGAGTTTTTACATGTTCAAATGCCCGCCGACACTTCATGTCCCACACAAATTTTCGCTTGGGACTAATAAGGTCTGTGCGGTAGTCAGTGCACATCCTCATAGTGCCTTCTGGTTTAGGAACCATTAAACAGAGTGATGTCCACTCACTCTCGTTCAGTATTATTAAATTATTGTAAAGTAGGAATTTCACCTCCTTCTCCATACTTGCTTTCTTTTGTGGGTTCATTCTATAAGTGACCTGCCGAACTGATTCAGCTTCCCCTACATCTATATCATAGGACTTTAAATTGCTTACCTTAGCGGTATCGCCAAACAAATCCTCAAAATTCAAGAGAAGCTGAACCATCTCTGCAGTCCGTTCATTACTAAGGCCTAACATACATTGTGTAGGGCCCTTTAACAATGCCATGTTACTAAGATGTACATCTGTGGTTTCATGCAAATCGGTGTCCAACCCTGGATCACCTACTATATTAACACTCGCCACAACCTTTTAGTCTGTTTGTATGCACATCACGTTCAGACTTCCGCCGCCCAGGGGTGTAAATTCTGTAGTTTTGATCAGTGACCTTTTTCACCACTTTGTACGGCCCACTGAACTTTGCTTTTATGGCATTACCAGGCACCGGCTCCAATGCTAGCATCTCTCCATCTTCAAAAGTACGGGGCACTGCCTTGCGGTCAAATAGTCTCTTCATCTTGATCTGGCTGTTGTGCAGGTTCTCAGATGCCACCCACTGGAGTCCTAATAGTAGATCCGGTTATTCCTTTCAATATAATATTCAATCCAGTTTAAGTATAGTCTGACACAGGTAATACATCCTTGTGCAAAAGGGAGAATGTGCTACATCCGTTCCTTAAAGACATAACATCGACCCTACCTTCATTTTGATGTAGAGTCACTGTGGACTTACTGGAAAAGACCTTCATCCGAGGGTCTAAAACAGCTGACTTACCTGGTCTACTCTGCGGTAAAACATCAATACTGGCTACCGTGTGTGTAACTGGTGTACTGACTCGAGAAGCTTGTGCAGCAACCTGGTCACTAAGCATCTTTCTGCAAATCTGCTGCCAGTGGCCCTTTTTTTTACAGTAAGTACAAAAATTGGATTTAAATGTCCCATGCCCATTTTGGAGTAAGCTGGGTAATCTGTCCTTGGGGAATTGTGTTTTTCTACCTGTTCCCTCTTTTCCTGCACCTGAAACTCACTTACCACGTCCTTGAGCAGGTAACTAAGAAGTGGATTTTAATCCCTGGGAATCATGATTCTGGTGGTTAGTAGTCTGAAAACTCTTTGGATTATAAGCCTGGAAAAACTTTGGCTTAAACCTGAGAAATTTCTTACTCCTCCTAGTTGGTGGAGAAAAATAATTATTAACATGACTTGGGTGACAACTACTTCCAACTTTTCGGTTGACTAAAATCCTTTCACCCAACCCTAGAACATGGTTAAAATCATCAAAATCTTTTTCCTCAAGATATGCCTTAAGGTCAGGAAGTCCACTGTTCAAAAGATCCTTTAGCAAAATTAAAGTAATTTACACCTTCATAATCACCTACAACATCCTCGGAGCGGCACCATTTAGTCAGCAGCGACATCTCCTTTCCATACTCCACCAAGGATTGTCCTTCCTGAAACCTCAACCCTCTAAACTTCTGCCTATACCTCTCTGGCAATATCTGATAAGCCAATAACACAACATCCTTCATCTTCTCATAATCTGAAAATTCATGCTCCTCTAGAGAACTAACAGCTTGTAACCCTTTACCAATTAACTGGGTTCTGGCTAATGTGGCCCAGTTACTGTCTGGCCACTTCTGGGATTTTGTTATTTTTTCAAACAATGTGAAAAAGTTATCAGGATCATTCTCAAAAAATTTTGGGACAAATGTTTTAGCATGTTCCAAATTAAATGTCTACAATGTTACCTGGATTTTAGTACGTTCAATCCTTTTCAGAGCTAATTTTAGTCTCACTATCTCTACTTCATTACTCTCAGTAATAACAGTGGAGTTTGATCCAAGATCTGCTCCCAGACACCTGTCACCACTAGAATCTCTACTGCTTACACACATCTTAGAAATTAAAAGCACAAAACACTTGCCTATTACAGTAGAGATTACTTATATAAAATAATAAATCACACAGCAAAGCACATAGGTACATGAAATTATTATTATATTCACAGAGAATTATTATTACAAAATAACTCCCTTGAATCACTAAATGTGCGTAAACAAAAATCAGGCAGAAAAAATAAATGTATTAATTACACCGGCTACTTAGCCTACAGTTAAAATATTAACTGCTCTACAAAACACAGGCACTTGCATACACTAGGACTTACAAACACATGAGAGCACCAAAAAATAAACAAAATAGTACACACTAAAAATACCCTTACCCAATACCACCTACTCACATTACCACCCAAACATGTTGACTTCACCCCGTTACCACCTGTCTCGTACTAACACCTCATCTGCTTCTGTCTCCTGGCCACTCTAACTGACCGGGAATAATACGTGTTCGGATTCAGTACAGACCAGGAAAATGACATATGGAGCGTTATTTCTTATAATTTGTACAATAATTTAAATGCAGCACACTGCATAATAGCAAGTAATGAGGATAGAGTTAGAAACAATTAAACTGTCTGAATTCGTAGTTTCCACATGCTTGAGAGCAATTCGGTGCCCTTTTTGGCCTGGTGGCAAAAGCTCTCCCTTCACACGGTGAGTGTCTGGGTTCGATTCTCGGCAAAAGGTTGGAAACATTGGGCGTGTTTCCTTACACCTGTTGTCCATGTTCACCCATCAGTAATATGGGTACCTGGGTGTTAGTCGACTGGTGTGGGTCGCATCCCGGGACAAAACTGACCTAATTTGCTCGAAATGCTCTGCATGAGAAGCGGCTTTCTATATAGTAGGGTGTCATTGATGTCAGCTATGTCTGTATAACATGTGCTTGTAGTAAATAAAGATATTACTATTATAGCAAACAGTTCGCTTCGTGAGGTGGAAGCCCAGTTTTTAATTCTAATACACCTCTATTTTAGTATCATCAGGCTCCCCCCCCCACCTCCCTCCAGTGCCACAGTTAAGTTACTATCTACGATGAAGGGAGTCTTCAGCGTAGATAGTCTGTGTGATATTATCTTTAGTTAGTAGGTCATGTGTGCATTCCAGAGAACTGACAATAAAAAAACTGTTGATAAGAAATGTGTTTCTGAGGGAAGACAGGCATCATGTTCAGAGTTGTTCATCTACCAGGGTGGCTGTAAATGACTTTTTTGTAATACGGTGCAGTTCATTTAACAAGAACAGTTTTACCTGGTGATGGTGGTTCATCCGTCAGGAAAGATCACAGTATCTCCTGACACGAGTCTTATACGGATGTTGACTCGTTCTGTGGTAAACATTTGCTGGCTCACCCTAGCTAGCTTTCACAATCCATTAATAAAACAAAGAAATATTACACAGAGCAGCATCCTAGGATGCTGCTAACCTTACAGGTATCTTAAAGTCAGTTTTATGTAATTATCTGAATGCATTTTGGTTCACTTGTCTTGTGATTCATTTGTTCTAGAACTTTTCTAGAGCAGAGGTTCCAAACCTTTTTCCAGGTCATTCCCATCTTTTGCCAGAAAATCTATAAGCATATTCCTCCCACTGTTGTTTTTATTTATTTACCCAAGGTTAAATTAAAACAAACCTTAGCAGTAATGATTTATTAGTGAGTTACCTGGAGTTTACCTGGAGAGAGTTCCGGGGGTCAACGCCCCCGCTGCCAGGTCTATGACCAGGCCTCCTGGTGAATCAGAGCCTGATCAACTGGGCTGTTACTGCTGGCTGCATGCAATCCAACGTATGAGCCACAGTCCGGCTGGTCAGGTACCGACTTGTGAGGGAAAAGTTCAATAGATAGGAGTAGCGATGGAGTATATAGTAACAATAGTTTCATTGCCGGCTACTTGTTAAGGTAGGGTAAGTCCAGCTCCCGCTATCCCCCCCCCCTTTTTCTCCCTCCGGGAAAGTGATAGTTTACTCGCTGGCTACTTGTTAAGGTATTGCAAGTCTAGCCCCCGCTATTCCCACCTTTTTTTCCCCCCACCCAGAAAGTGATAGTTTGATTGCCGGCTGCTTGTTAAGGTAGGGCCAGTCTAGCTCCCGCTATCCCTTCCCCTTCTTCTTCCCCCCCCCCCCGAGAGGTGACGTGTGGGGCTCCGGTCCAAACAGTAATCACTAGACTCACAGCTCCCAGCACTACTGTAAGTACCTGCCTGCCTTGTATTCTAGTGGATTTATTGGTTGAAAGCTTCACTTTTGACCAATAATAAACTTAGTCCTTTCAGTCTTGCTCTAAGTTGACTGTTGTAACAATCACCACATCTTTTAGGTATTGTACTTATCATGGAGAGTGATTTCTTAAGCAGTGGGTAACCTGTCTATCTTTCCAGCTTGGATGACAGAGAGGGTCACCTGCCAATCAATGAGTAGAATTGATGGAGATGGACTAACGTCCTGAGACTTCCCCCTTTTGGATTTATTTACCTGTGCACCTGTATAAAATTGCAGGACGTAACCCCTCATCATTGCAGTGGTAAAGAACCTGCTTTCCTGTCATCGGGATAGAATACTGACGGCTATACTGTGAAGAACGAACCGGTGGGTTGTAACCAACACCTGCGACCCCCCCCCCATCATCAGCAACTGCTACGATTTCAACAACACGCAGTGTCACCAACACCAGACACCCCAATATATATAAGCATTGAGTTCAAATGTTATTTTATTCATTTCATTTTTCATTTTTCTTTCAAATAGGATATACCTTTCATGTTTTATTGTTTTATGTTTGTTTTAATAAATAATAAAGTGTTTATCTTTGTGAATTATTATTTCGTTTTCTATTCATTAATTTTTCTGAGGAGGAGCCAGCCTTAGTAATACTGACTGAAGTTGTTACAGGGCTGAGTAAGCCTTCACAAGTGGCGACCTTGCCAGGATCAACTCTACTGAATCAAGATTCAACTCCATCTCGAATCTACCATTGGAACTTCAACGCCGCATACCACAGACGGTTACCACCAGCCATGAGTATTCATTCTCTATGGTAGGACTACAGTACAGGTATTTAAAAGATTTGGTGATTGTTATAGTCTCAATTTATTGTAAGTCAAGTCAAGGCAGGAATACTAGTTAATTCTGCCATCTATTTTTGTGTGAGCTTGAAACACTTTGGAGGATTAGACTCTAGGGACCCGAGATTTTCCAGTGACAATTTGTTTCATTGAGCTCTTTATTATATCAAGGGAACTGTCTTAGGACACTCTTGATTTGTTGGTGAGAAGATTGGATGGTCAAGTGACCCCATTCTACTTACTGTTTGCTCGGAGCCGGCATAGAACCCTTCGTTTTAATTAATACATATTGTTTAATTGAAGCAGGGATCGAGCCCTCTGGTTTATTTACAGTTTGAGCAGAGCAGGAATTGAGCCCTCCGTTTTCTTTAATACCCGTTTCATTTCCCCTGATAGTTTAAGTTATTCTTGCAAGCATGGAGGAATACCAGTTTTGGATGAATGCTGGAAGTAAGTTAGGAATAACTGGGAAAAATTTAGAATCTTTCATTAGTGCTAAGATCCAGGAAAGACTTGAAAGAGAGAGAATTGAGAGAAAAGAAAGACAGAAAGGGAAAGAGATGAAGAAAAGGAGAGAGAGAATCGAAAGAGAAGAGAAAAAGGAGAAAGAACCTTGAAAGACAGGAGAAAAAGGAGAAAGAGAACCTTGAAAGACAGGAGAAAAAGGAGAGAGAGAGAGAGAATTGAGAGAGAAATCCAAGACAGTTAGAAAGAGAAAGAGAAGACAAAAAGGAGCATGATAGACTTGATCATGAAGAAAGAGCTAGAGAACGTGAGGAACAAGCTAAAATACGTGAGGAACAAGCTAAGATACGTGAGGAACAGGTTAAATTAAGAGAACTAGAGGAAAGAGCCAAGGATAGAGAAGTTGAGGAAAAAGCTAGAGAACGTGAGTTAATAGAGAGAGAAAAGGATCGCGAGCTCGAAAAATCTCACCTTGAATTAGAGAATAAAAAGTTAACTTTTACACAACAACAATTAGAGGAAGGAGTACTTGAACATCATGCAGCTAGTGCACATATTCCAACACCTAATTTACCTCCCTTCACAGAGGGTGATGACATTACTTCATACATTATCAGGTTTGAAAATACCGCTACCCTCTGTGAATGGCCTGCTGACACCTGGGCTACTAGGTTAGGAATGTTATTTTCTGGTACAGCTTTGAATATCTATGCAACTTTGTCGCAGGATATCATATGTAATTATAACCTACTGAAGAAGGCAATCCTTAAAGCATATCAAAAAACCACTAATTCTTTCAGGAAAGATTTCAGGTATGCCACCTTACAGCCTGGCCAGTACTTTCAGCAGTTACAGGTAACACTCTTTCGTTTGTTCGACTTTTGGACAGAGAGTTCAGGAATTGATCAGAGTTATGAATCTCTTAGAGACTTCATGGTTGCTGACCAGTTCCTGACAGCTCTTCCTCACCAGATACGAACATTCATTAGAGAACGTAACCTGATTAAAGCTGAGGAAGTTGCTGAGGCTGCTGACCTGTATGCTGAGGCTCACAATTCCTATAAAGACCTAAAGGGATCGAACCCTAAGGGCAAGGGTTCATCAGACCTTAAGAAATCAAAGCCTCTAGTGGAAAGTAAAATGACTTCTTTTATTCCTGTTTGTCATTTGTGTGGTGTTAAGGGACATAAACGTCCAGATTGTCCTTTTAAGAAGGTCCAAAAAGTTGGAAGATGTTTTAAAGACTGTAATGACCAAGCACCCTTCTGTTCAGGAACAGTTAATGGACTTAATATATCTACCATTTTACGAGACACTGGATGCACATGTATAGTCATTTCTGATAAGCTGTTCCCTAACCTTAAAGAAACTCATTCCTCTGCTATACTTTCAGACTACTTGGGCCGTACGGACACTTTTCCTACCATCCGTTGTTACATTAGGTCTAAATGGTTCACAGGTTGGTCTGAAGCCGTACTAGCTCCCATCACTTCTTGCTCTGTGCTAATAGGTAATGTAAAAGGTGCCATTCTTCCTTCTGATATTGACCTTTCATCACCAAAGATGGACATAAGTGTTTCAGATCCTCTTCCTATAGAGTCAGAGAAGCCCCTCGAGAGTTCAGATGAGACAATGTCTCGTGAGATTCATGTGGGATTAAAAACCATTGATGCTACTCTCGAAAGCGAGGTAGTAGGATCACCGGTTCACTTGTTAGATGAAAGTAAAGATATCACCTCCGATACCATAAATGTCTTGACTAGGGCTCAGACCAAAGCCCAGGCTTCTCCTACTGTCCATCCTTTGATTTTCCCTGACTTTAAGCCTTTAGATGTATCGAAGGACTCCTTCGTCAATTTACAACGTAATTGCACTTCTCTTCAGATGAGATAGACTATTCCATCTTAGTTGTTCCAAGTCAATGCAGAGAGACTGTTCTTAAAATGGCTCATGACCTGCCAGTGGCCGGACATTTCTCGCATCGTAAAGCCTTAAATAAAATTAGGGAAACCTATTTTTGGCCAAAAATGTCCTCAGATGTCACTACCTATTGTAGATCGTGTAAAGTTTGCCAACTGTCATCCTCCCGAGGTACCAGGTGAGTACCTATGGTCAAAATGCCTATCTTTACGGTACCGTTTGAAAGAGTAGCTATTGATATCGTTGGTCCTTTATCTCCACTTTCATCTGGGGGACATAGATATATATTAACATTAGTTGATTATGCTTCGAGTTTCCCTGAAGCCGTTCCCTTAAAGACCATAACTATTACAGAGGTGGCTGAAGCCCTTTTGTCCATCTTCTCCAGAGTGGGCATCCCTAGAGAAATTTTGTCTGACCGTGGGACGCAATTCACATCTGACGTAATGCAACATCTATACCAACTTCTGGGAGTGAAGCCTCTCTTCACCACACCCTATCATCCCAGCTGTAATGGGAGGATTGAGCGAAAGCATTCGATTCTCAAGTCCATTTTAAGGAACTTTGCTCCCTTAAACCTAAGGAGTGGCATTGTTACCTATCCTGTGCTTTGTTTGCCATGAGGGAAGTTCCCAGTGACTCTTTGGGGTTTTCACCTTTTGAACTTCTCTATGGTAGACAGGCCAGAGGCCCATTGTCCATCCTTCATGACTTATGGACTAATGAGGAGGTGAGTGCTGAGGTTCAGTCTTCTTACCAGTTTCTCCTTGACCTTAGATCCAAACTTGAAGAGACCTCTGACATAGTTTCGATAAACCTAAGCTTGTCAATGAACCAGTACAAAACATATTTTGATTCCAAAAGTCAGAGGAGAAGTTTTAAAGTAGGGGATGAAGTTCTGGTACTTTTGCCTATCAAGTCAAATAAATTATTAGTAGCATGGAAAGGTCCATATAAAGTATTAAAAATCTGTGGGAAAGTTGACTACCTCATAGAAGTCAAGGGGAAACCTAAGCTTTATCATATCAACATCCTTAAGAAATATTACCGAAGAAATTCGGTCAACTGCCTTAATAACTTTGACTTAGTTTTTCCACACGAACTTGTTAAGACAACTGAAGAATGTAAGGTGTGTGTAATTGACACCTCTAACTTAGACTATGATGAAGAACTACATGACTTGGTGACTCTTGACCACTCGGGCGCAACCAACATTAATATTAATGAATCTTTGGATGACCATAAGAGACATGAACTACTTCAATGTGTGAGTAACTTTTCAGACGTCTTTACTGAGATTCCAGGTGTTACCTCCACGGTAGTCCATAAAATTCACTTAGTGACGGACAATCCTATCAAACGAAAATTATACCCAGTTCCAGTTCACCTTATGGATGCATTTGACCGAGAGGTAGACAAATTATTAAAACTAAAGATCATTGAACCTTCAGTATCTGCATATTGCTCACCAGTAGTCATGGTTAAGAAGGAGGATAATTCATATAGACTTGCTATTGACTTCAGAGGCCTTAATGCTATAACTCGGTGGGATGCTGACCCTATGCCCTTAATAGATAGCGATCTACACAAATTTTATGATGCTTCCTTCTTTTCAGAGATTGATATTGCACAGACATATCATCAAGTAATGTTAGATCCTTCTTCTAAGCAGTACACCGTTTTTCCTACACACCAAGGACTGATGCAATATAGAACTATGCCCTTCGGTTTGGTAACTGCCTGTGCTACCTACGTGAGACTGATGAGAAAGGTCTTGGGTAATATGCCAAATGTTTCAGTTTATTTTGATAACATTTACGTAATGACATCCACATGGGGCGAGCATATCCAAACATTAACATCAGTTTTACGTAGGTTACGCTCACTTGGCCTCACTGCCAAGCCGAAGAAATGCTTCCTTGGGTATAACAAGATTAGATATCTTGGACTGATACTTTCTAATAACTCTCTGCAGCCTCTCCCCAGTAAGATCAAAGTTTTATTAGAATTTAAATTCCCCAAAACCAAGAAGCTCATGCGTAGCTTTCTTGGTTCTGTAAATTTCTATGCACGGTTTATCCCGAACCTTACTGATCTTACAGGCATCTTATCTGACTTCCTTAAAAAGTCTGTGAAGGAACCTCTTGAACTTTCCGACGTAGCTCGGGAAAAGTTTAATGAGATTAAAAGTATCTTTTCGAAAGACCCCATACTTAAGATTCCAGATATTAACAAAAACATTTTGCTTAAGAACTGATGCCTCCAATACTGGCTTAGGTGAGGTGTTACTACAATACCATGATGGTACTCCCTTCCCTGTATGCTTCCTAAGCCGGAAACTCCTTCCCGCAGAAATGAGATACGCCACAATAGAAAAGGAATGTTTAGCCCTTGTGTGGGGCATCTCCAAACTTAAATTTTATTTGCTGGGAAAAGAATTTATTTTGGAAACGGACCACAAACCTTTGATATACCTAGAAACTTTTAAGGGAACCAACAGTCGCCTCTTGAGGTGGGCATTGGCACTCCAGGCTTTTAAGTCCCATATTGTGGTTCATCCAATTATTTCCTGACTGGTTAAGTCATGACAGTCAGTAGAAGATTTGTTGCCTTACTCGACTTCCACATGTTAGAACTTTTTCCTGGCCTATTCTTCTTATACTCCTTGACTATAAGTCTTGGTATGGGGGAGTCTGAGGGAAAAGTTCAATAGATAGGAGTAGCGATGGAGTATATAGTAACAATAGTTTCATTGCCAGCTACTTGTTAAGGTAGGGTAAGTCCAGCTCCCGCTATCCCCTCCCCTTTTTCTCCCTCCCCAAAAGTGATAGTTTGCTTGCCGGCTACTTGTTAAGGTATTGCAAGTCTAGCCCCCGCTATTCCCGCCTTTTTTTCCTCCCACCCCGAAAGTGATAGTTTGATTGCCAGCTGCTTGTTAAGGTAGGGTCAGTCTAGCTCCCGCTATCCCTTTCCCTTCTTCTTCCCCACCCCCCGAAAGGTGACGTGTGGGGCTCTGGTCCAAACAGTAATCACTAGACTCACAGCTCCCAGCACTACTGTAAGTACATGCCTGCCTTGTATTCTAGTGGATTTATTGGTTGAAAGCTTCACTTTTGACCAATAATAAACTTAGTCCTTTCAGTCTTGCTCTAAGTTGACTGTTGTAATAATCACCACATCTTTAGCTATTGTACTTATCATGGAGAGTGATTTCTTAAGCAGTGGGTAACCTGTCTATCTTTCCAGCTTGGATGACAGAGAGGATCACCTGCCAATCAACGAGTAGCATTGATGGAGATGGACTAACGTCCTGAGACTTCCCCCTTTTGGATTTAATTACCTGTGCACCTGTATGAAATTGCAGGATGTAACCCCTCATCATTGCAGTGGTAAAGAACCTGCTTTCCTGTCATCGGGATAGAATACTGACGACTATACTGTGAAGAACGAACCGGTGGATTGTAACCAACACCTGCGACCCCCCCCCATCATCAGCAACTGCTACGATTTCAACAACACGCAGTGTCACCAACACCAGACACCCCAATATATATAAGCGTTGAGTTCAAATGTTATTTTATTCATTTCATTTTTCATTTTTCTTTCAAATAGGATATACCTTTCATGTTTTATTGTTTTATGTTTGTTTTAATAAATAATAAAGTGTTTATCTTTGTGAATTATTATTTCGTTTTCTATTCATTAATTTTTCTGAGGAGGAGCCAGCCTTAGTAATACTGACTGAAGTTGTTACAGGGCTGAGTAAGCCTTCACACGACTTTAGGTGCTTGTCCAGTGCCAGCTTGAAGACAGCCAGGGGTTTATTGGTAATCCCCCTTATGTATGCTGGGAGGCAGTTGAACAGTCTCGGGCCCTTGGCACTTATTGTATTGTGCCTTGTGGAACAGAGCTTTTCACCGTAGGCCCCCTACCAAACTAGCAGTTAAATGGTTAACCTGCCGGCCGGCAGTACCACTGGGTACGTCATCAAACCCATTGTGGGGACTGCTGAGCCGGCCTTAGAGGCAGTACGTACCTAAACACCTCACGGTACGCAGCTAAGCAGTAGGTACCTGAACACCTCACGGTAAACATCTACTGGCTTTAGAAGCAGTAGGTACCTGAACACCTAATGGTACACATCTACTGGCTTTAGAAGCATTAAGTACCTGAACACCTCACGGTACGCATCTAGGCAGTAGTTACCAGAACACCTAATGGTATACATCTACTGGCCTTAGGAGCAGTAAGTACCTGAACACCTCACGGTACGCATCTAAGCAGTATGTACATGAACACCTCATGGTACGCATCTACGCAGTAGTTACCAGAACACCTAATCGTACACATCTACTGGCAGTAGAGTATTCTACTGGCTTCTACTGGCGTTAGAGGAAGCGCTCACCGCAGCTCACTGAGTCTGTTGGCCTCAGTTACTTGACGGCCGCACTCAGTGAGCTTGCAGCATGGTGTTCTGCAAATGGTGTGTCAATTGGTCTTGAAGGCGGTAGATAGTACTCACCAGACCATCTTACGGTGTACTTCTACCGGCCTTGGAGAGTATTTACAGGACTACCGGTGATGTCTGCGGACTCACCGCCTACGCTGGTCAACTGTGGGCTGGAGTCTTCTGATGCTGTTTTAGTGGGACATTACATGAAGAAAAGGTTGGAGTGTTACACTGAACTGGGCTGGGACCGTAGTGTGACACTTAGGGAAGTATGATGGAGTGGAACACTGAGATATGCTACAGGACCATAGTGGAACACTGAGAAGAAAAGGGTGTCGTGTGACACTGAAGATGGTCAGGTTGTAGTGTACATTGAATAGTATCATGTGACTGGCCTCGAGAGACGCTGTGGGTGATAGTGTGCGATGCAGAGACAAGGGTGTCAAGAGTGACACAGTAGAGATATTGTGTATGACGCAGAGAAAAGGGTGTCGTGTGACACGGAGAGTAGGAGTGTCGTGTGACACAGAGAAAAGGGTGTCTAGTGGACACGGTTGAGCAGGAGCGTCATTACACGGAAGAAAGGGTGTCAAGTGACACAGTTGAGAGGGAGCGTCACAACACACCACGGTAAAGTGTCGTGAGAGACACGGAGCGTCATAAGGAGTTGATTGTAATTTATTATTGTAAATGTTACTTAATTTATTATTTTAGCATAGATATATATATTACTATTTTAAGATGCTAAT
>NC_091297.1:49514620-49722120 GCF_038502225.1 Cherax quadricarinatus
ATGATAAAGGAGGAAAAGAAGAAGTTTGTATCCGTGGTCTCACTGATTTATCATTTTTTGTTGAATTTCTTTATTGAATTGAGAGTAAAGAAAACTCACTGTGCCAACTGTCAGACACAGCAGCATCATGGGATCTTGTTACAAAGAATTCTTCAACACTTGTTCAACCTTTGGACGAAGACCTACTTCGACTAGTGGATGGTACCACTATGACCCCGCCTCCGCCTGCTTCACCTCACCTCACTACAGTATATAAGCCACGTCTACGGCCCTATGCTGTACATTCTACAAGATTGTTGGACTGAACACATCGACTCCAGGCTGAGGGACTGATTACCTCATACTCCTCCTCTCCTTACGCCTTCTTCTTTGTATTGGACTGATGAAGCCACTGTGTGGCGAAATGTTTCCTGAATAAAGATTCCCATATGCTGCATAAGTGTCTCAATCTTCAACTTGTCGATTTTTCAAACCATTCATCACACACAGGTTCTCTGGTGCAAGCATCTATTCATAATGCGCCCGTTCATTTGTTCATGGACTCTGGTGCGCAAGTTAATATCATCATGTCTAGTTTGTTTAAAGATAAGCAGTTACGACATGTCCTCCTCGTAGAACCAACTACTGTAACCTTCCTTAGGGGAGTAGCTGGTTCCCTTCTGCGTGTCCGAAGTCAGATTTCACTCACCTTTTCTATCCAAGGTAGACACTTTACTGCTTCTTTCCTTGTTGACCAGATTACTTTCCCTGGTGACCTTCTACTGGGATTTGCTTCCATGAGAGACTTACGTATTGTGCTTGACCCTTACCGATGGCATGCCCAAATTGACGACTTGATCGTTCCATTTTGGGGTTACCAGCTTGGATCAGAGATCTGCCATACTGCCGCAGAGTACGATGTTCGGATTAAGTCCTTACAAGCCAGTGCGTTTTCCTGTAGCGTACCCAAGCGGTCAGGCATTAGTAACTCTGTCACTCCCATCTGTGTTCCACCTACACCTTCAGACATGCAAGACAGTGTTCAGTTGCCTCAAGTGTCCAAGGACGCTCATACTTCCTTGAGTGCTCAGCCTATCCCTGCAATGTCTGCTAGTTCAAGTAGTAGTTTCTCCACAGGGGACGCCTTGTCGGAAAACGGTTACTTGAGACTAGTAATGCCATCTCTTGTTGATGTCACATGCCGTCTGCAGAAAGACGTCTCTGTTGCTGCTAAGGCTTTCACTAGTGTCTGTTGTTGTTCCTAGTGTTCCAGATGGTGATAACGTCCTAGTTGATAGTGATTCCTGCAAGGTAAAGGGTTTATTTGGGCCCGGTGGCCTGGTGGCTAAAGCTCCCGCTTCACACACGGAGGGCCCGGGTTCGATTCCCGGCGGGTGGAAACATTTCGACACGTTTCCTTACACCTGTTGTCCTGTTCACCTAGCAGCAAATAGGTACCTGGGTGTTAGTCGACTGGTGTGGGTCGCATCCTGGGGGACAAGATTAAGGACCCCAATGGAAATAAGTTAGACAGTCCTCGATGACGCACTGACTTTCTTGGGTTATCCTGGGTGGCTAACCCTCCGGGGTTAAAAATCCGAACGAAATCTTATCTTATCTTATCTTATCTTATCTTAACCTTCCTTACATGTTGTAAGAGACAGTAAGATCCATTTATTCCTTGCTAACACTTCTGGTCACAGTGTTCGTCTCAGAGCAAATACCAATCTTGTTGACCTTGTTCACTATCCTTACCCTGTTCAAGTACAGGATGACTTGCCACCTGACCAGTGGGTCGGTGCTATTTCAACAGGGGAGACCTCATCCACTCCACTGGATCAATCCATCCCACCAGATGAGGAGAAAGATTTAGCTCCCACTGACTTCCCAGAAGAGGTCAAGCGTTTGTTGACTCTGTTGAACAAACGTTGTAAATCCATTGCCTTACCAGGTGAGAAGATGGGTCTAACGAACGTATTGTCCTATTGTATTCCACTTGAACCTGGTACTAGACCTATCTATATACCTGCATACAGAATGCCTCATTCCCAAGTTGCTGTCGCAGAAGAACTGATCAATCGGATGCTCGATGATGGAGTTATTGCACCTAGCAATTCACCCTGGAATGCGCCCTTGATCCTAGTACCTAAGAAGGACGGTACTTGGCGCCCAGTGATTGATTTCAGGAAGTTAAATGCGAAAACTATTCCAGATCGCTTCCCACTTCCTGTGCTTGGTGATCTTTTATGTAACAACGGAGATAAGTCTTCTCGACCCTGGACTTGTTACAAGGGTTTTGGCAAGTCCCTCTTCACGAGGACAGCCAAGAGTTAACCGCATTCTCCACTCCCACAGGTCATTATCACTTCCTCCATATGGCCTTTGGATTACAATACTCTCCTATCACATTCCCTCGACTCATGACCAATATCTTAGAGGTCTCATAGGTAAAGCACTTATGGTGTACTTAGATGACGTAATCGTCATGTCCGAAGATGTGGATACACATTTGAAAAGACTTGATGTAGTACTTGGTAAGCTTGAAGAAGCCAATTTAAAGATCAAACTGTCCAAATGTCAATTTTCCAGATCAGAAATTAAGTTTCTTGGTCACGTAGTCACTCCTAGAGGGGTTACGACTGATCAAAGTAAAGTACTAAATTTTCCATCTCCCAAAACTGCTGATGCCGTAAGATCCTTTGTGGGTCTAGCAGGTTTTTATATATCTTTCATTGCTAATTTTTCTTCCATAGCAGCTCCTCTAACTGAATTGCTTATGATAGATGCTCCTTTTGTTTGGACCTTCCGTCAAGAAAGAGCATTCCAGACACTAAAAGAAAAGCTAACGTCTGCTCCAATTTTGAAATTTCCAGATTTTTCTAAGCCCTTCTATCTGACAACTGATGCTAGTTCAATTGGTGTAGGTGCTGTACTAGCTCAGAAGACTGATGGCAAGTACAACACAGTTGCATTTGCTAGTAGAGTCCTTACGAAGGCTGAACGTAATTATACAGTAACGGAGCAAGAAGCTTTAGCAATAGTATGGTCTTTAAAGCACTTCTGAGACATTATTTATCAGTACTCTATTCATGTCTTGACAGACCATGCTCCACTGATACCTTTATTCCAGAATAAACAACCTACTGCAAGGTTAGCCAGATGGACCTTGACTATCCAAGAGTTCAATTCCACTTTTGAAGATTTACCTGGCAAGTCCAATGTAGTCGCAGATGTTTTATCGTGACACGTTAGTATAGTAACTGCAGACCCCCCATCTATTGCTGAGGATGCAAGGAATGCCCAAAGAACAGATCCCTTGTGGTCTGGTGTGATTCAATTCCTGCTCCAGGAAGATCTTATTCTGACTGTGAAGCCACCAGCACCCATTAGTGACTTTGTAATGAGCCAAGAATTACTGTATCGAACAGCCGAGTTGTGTACTCCTCAGTCACTAGTGAATGTAGCTCTACAGCTAGTTCACGATGCACCAGGTGTTGCACACCCTGATGTGGATCGTTCTGTGAAACAAGCCAGAATGAAATACTTTTGGCCACGAATGGCAACTGACATTTCCAAGTATGTTAAGAAATGTAGTGTCTGTATGCAGCATAAAGGAAATGTCAATGGTCCTAATCTAATCCAGGTCTATCCAACTACTAGCGAATCGTGGGAAAGAGTTGCGCTAGATTCGTTAACCAATTTTTAAATGTTCCCTCCAAGGCAACAAACATCTGTGTGTTATGGTAGACCATTTCACCAGATATTGTGAGTTAGTTCCTATTGCAGATAAGACTGCCGAGACAGTAGCTAAAGCGTTTAAAGAACGCGTTATCTGCAGGCATACCACCCCTAAGTCCTTATAACAGATAATGGAGGTGAATTCTGTGAATGCACCAGGTGTTGCACACCCTTATGTGGATCGTTCTGTGAAACAAGCCAGAATGAAATACTTTTGGCCACGAATGGCAACTGACATTTCCAAGTATGTTAAGAAATGTAGTGTCTGTATGCAGCATAAAGGAAATGTCAATGGTCCTAATCTAATCCAGGTGTATCCAACTACTAGCGAACCGTGGGAAAGAGTTGCGCTAGATTCGTTAACCAATTTTAAATGTTCCTTCCAAGGCAACAAACATCTGTGTGTTATGGTAGACCATTTCACCAGATATTGTGAGTTAGTTCCTATTGCAGATAAGACTGCCGAGACAGTAGCTAAAGCGTTTAAAGAACGCATTATCTGCAGACATACCACCCCTAAGTCCTTAGTAACAGATAATTGAGGTGAAATCTGTAATGAGATTCTTGAAAATTTGTGCACCTTGTACAAGATCTCTAAATCCACCATTGTTCCCCATCATCCTGCGAGTAATGGTTTGGCAGAACGTACAAATAAGAAAGTACTAGATGTTTTGAGAGCCACTATCAACCCCAATAGTGAAACCTGGGATGAAGTTATACCAGATGTTCAATGTGCCATAAATTCTGCTTACAATGCTTCCATAGGTGACACTCCACATTATGCATTGTATGGTGTAGACAAGCGTTTACCCTATGAGTTGTTATATTCCACGCCGAAACCCAATTACAAACTTGATGATTTCATAGCAACTCGTACCAGCTTAGCTCAAAGTGTTTTTAGAAGAATCCGTGAAACACTTCATAAATCAACAGCAGAATTTACTAGAGTAACTAACAGCCGTGCTAAGCCAACAAAAGTTAAAGTGGGTTCGAGAGTAATGCTGACTAATTTCAACAAAACATCCGCAATGCCTAAGCTCGACCAAAAGCTTGTTGGCCCTTATCGAGTAGTTGAACATATCAATGGCAGTAAGTTAGAGAAATTAGTACTGGTCAGTATAAAGAATCGCATTTAGATCATATGAAATTAGTATGCGATGTCAAGGATGATAATTCTACCCAGACTAATGTGTCAGTTGCTGACAATCCTCCTGACTCTGTACCCTCTACCTCTAATACTCAGCCAGATAATCAACCTGAATGTCGTTATTCTTTGCATACTCGACAAGTAATGAGAAACCCACAAGTATCTTTTGTAGATACTTGTTCAGATCTCCCTCAGTCAAGGCCTGTGTTAGCCATTGCAAAGGAATTCGATCTTCCCAAAGACGATAACCATTCTGCATATGTAAATCTTACCCTCGCAGAGTTGGGTTTAAATGTACATAGTCTGTATAATTAGATGTCCAAGATGAATGAAGTTGTCAACTGTGTGTTTTGTTATTAGCTGATCAGTTTTTCAGAAAAAAATATTTTGTGTTCACATTCCCTCGGAATTCTGAGATTAGCAGTACATGTACTGATCCGTGCGCGGCAGATTTGCCTTTGCTGTTAATTTACTTTCACCTTTGTAAATATATATTTATTCTTCCTCAGAATCCGTGGAGTGCATGAATACAGATCGATCGATCAATTTCATCCTTTATTATACCATGATTTGTTCTTATAATTCGTAATGCATTACGTTAAAACTCATTACGTTAAAACCCATTATATTAACATTCATTATGATACCATCCATTAGTTCTAAGTTACATATGTCTTTGTTATTGTATAAAATCAGCCCAGAGCCACCTGCCTGTTCAGCCTATAATGTAGTATTGTATGTCGAGACGACAAACGTAACATGACCGAGCTGTCAGCATAGTTGCTGATCCCCTACATGTGTTGTATAGCTTATTTGAGTATCATAGTTAGCACCATCCATATGTTTTACATACACAACCCCTTTGCTAGGCCTAGTGACTAGCATGTGTGACATCACATGACACTGTTGTGAGCCCTTCATGCCTGGGATCCTTCTCAGTCCATGCATAGGTCTACAACAGGCAACAGGGCAGTTTGGGCTATCTCCCTACACACTCTGCAATATAGTGTTACCATCCAACAAGTGTGTTTATCTCCAACCTTCAAATCTCCTACGAACCCCCACTACAACATGTGAGAACACTGACTGAGAGGAATAAACACATGACATATATCTTCTCTCAGTCTTCTCAACAACACAACATAATGCTCATGGCATGACATCATGAGGTGATGTCATGGGGTGACATCACAAGGCGATGCCAGGCAGACATCGTGACGTCGTGAAGTCGGGCAGCATCGTTGGTGACGTGAGGTGACATCAGTGGAGTGATGCCGCAGCAGACCACAGCATGTGGCACCCACGTGGCTTGTAGATCCATGTGGCATTGTCCACACCCCATGTGGCTTCATGATCTACGTGGCTTTCTGATCCACGTGGCTTGGTGATCCACATGGCTTGTTGATCCACGTGGCTTGGTGATCCATGTGGCTTCGGGAAGTCACACGGAAAACAGCAGAAAACACAGCAGAGGGAGTGAGTACATAGTGGTAGAGTGTGGTGTTAGGCGGGTGAGGCATGAGTGAGGCAAGGAACCAGGCCGCTTCCTCTCCACATACCCACTTGGAGAAGCACCCACACTAGATGCTGAAATCACCACAAACTCACCTCTGACTTGCTGAAATAGCCGTGCTGAGCTAAACAACAACAGCAGAACTATATGCTGAACACGTGACTTGAACAGCATGGGATGCTGTGGCGTGGAGTCACAGTGACGCCACATGCAAATCTCGAAGGAATTTCGGTAAATTTCGGCCAAATCCTGCTTGTACCTGTGTCTGGATGCGGAAACGTGCAGACACGACATCAGGATAACTCGTTGAGAGAAGAATGCTTCTTGTGTGGGGTGATGAAGTGAAGACGACTCCATTCCTCTTCCTTCCCTCCTCGGGCAACACAACCGCTGTGACCACCGCTGCCACCAATGTTTACCAGAACAGCATACGCTGTCTATGTAGACAGTACAGGCTGTCTACAGTACCAGTCAGAGTTACCAGTCAGAGGTACCAGTCAGAGGTGCCAGTCAGAGGTGCCAGTCAGAGACACCAGTCAGCAGTGCCAGTCAGGAGGGCAGCGCAGTACCGCTCATCAGGGTGGCGAAGGAGGGCAGAGCAGTACCGCTCATTAAGGTGGCGCAGGAGGGCAGCAGTCAGAGGTACCAGTCAGAGGTGCCAGTCAGAGGTACCAGTCAGAGGTGCCAGTCAGAGGTGCCAGTCAGAGGTGCCAGTCAGAGGTACCAGTCAGAGGTGCCAGTCAGAGGTGCCAGTCAGAGGTGCCAGTCAGAGGTACCAGTCAGAGGTACCAGTCAGAGGTGCCAGTCAGAGATGCCAGTCAGAGGTGCTTGCAGTATGGTGGGAGAATCACAACACAGTGGTTCTCCCACCATACTGCACGACTCCTCGCTCTCCTATAATAATAATAATAATAATAATAATAATAATAATAATAATAATAATAATAATAATAATATCTTTATTACTACAAGTACATGTACAAGGTATACAGTCCTAGCTGACATCAGTGACATACTACTATATAGAAAGTCGCTTGTTATGCTGAGCATTTCGGCATATTAGGTTAGTTTTGCCCCAGGATGCGACCCACACCAGTCGACTAACGCCCAAGTATCCATTTTACTGAAGGGTGAACATAAACAACCAGTGTAAGGAAACACGTCTAATGTTTCCACCCCTTCGCCGGGAATCGAACCCGGACCCTCACCGTGTGAAGCGAGAGCTTTTGCCACCATTTTCATCTACACAACCATCCCCCCCTCCCCCTCACACCTTTGCGCATATTGACACTCCCACAAACATTAAACTCACTGATTTACACACACGAGAGAAACACGAGAGAGAGGGATGGGTGGATTGCATCTTCTTGGACTGCAAGAAGGCCTTTGACACAGTTTCTCACAAGAGATTAGTGCAGAAGCTAGAGGATCAGGCTCATATAACAGGAAGGGCACTGCAATGGATCAGAGAATACATGACAGGGAGGCAACAACGAGTCATGGCACGTAATGATGTATCACAGTGGGCACCTGTAACGAGCGGGGTTCCACAGGGGTCGGTACTAGGACCCGTGCTATTTTTGGTATATGTGAATGACATGATGGAAGGGTTAGACTCAGAAGTGTCCCTGTTTGCAGACGATGTGAAGTTAATGAGGAGAATTAAATCAGATGAGGACCGGGCAGGACTTCAAAGAGACCTGGACAGACTGGACACCTGGTCCAGCAACTGGCTTCTCGAATTTAATCCCGCCAAATGCAAAGTCATGAAGATAGGGGAAGGGCACAGAAGACCACAGACAGAGTATACGTTAGGTGGCCAAAGACTGCAAACCTCATTCAAGGAGAAAGATCTTGGAGTGAGTATAACACCGAGCATGTCTCCGGAAGCACACATCAACCAGGTAACTGCTGCAGCATATGGGCGCCTGGCAAACCTGAGAACAGCGTTCCGATACCTTAATAAGAAATCGTTCAAGACACTGTACACCGTGTACGTCAGGCCCATACTGGAGTATGCAGCACCTGTTTGGAACCCGCACTTGATAAAGCACGTCAAGAAACTAGAGAAAGTACAAAGGTTTGCGACAAGGTTAGTGCCCGAGCTAAGGGGAATGTCCTATGAAGAAAGGTTAAAGGAAATCGGCCTGACGACACTAGAGGACAGGAGGGTCAGGGGAGACATGATAACGACATATAAAATACTGTGCGGAATAGACAAGGTGGGCAAAGACAGGATGTTCCACGGAGGGGACACAGAAACAAGAGGTCACAATTGGAAGTTGAAGACACAGATGAGTCAGAGAGATATTAGGAAGTATTTCTTCAGTCACAGAGTTATCAGGCAGTGGAATAGCCTAGAAAGTGATGCAGTGGAGGCAGGAACCATACATAGTTTTAAGACGAGGTTTGATAAAGCTCATGGAGCGGGGAGAGAGAGGACCCAGCAGCAACCGGTGAAGAGGCGGGGCCAGGAGCTAAGACTCGACCCCTGCAACCACAAATAGGTGAGTACACGCACACATTTAGGTGAGCATTCACACACGGTGCGCGAGAGTAACATCATCATTAGTCCTCAGTGAATTTTAGTGTTTTGTGACCTACCCAAGGAAACTGCATGGATCACTGAATGCATCAGGGTCAGTGAGCAACCTCTGAATTACAAGGCACCTTAAGTCAGAAAAGGGAGGTGAGAGCCGCAATTTAATAAGTAAACTTGAAAGTGATATTTGTTGCGGAAGATGGAGGCAGCAGGCCTAAAGTAGTATAGGTGGTGATGCCACATGTGTCCCCAAGAAAGAGAATTAAGTGCAATTCAGTGGGTGACCAATGAAAGAAGCACAGTAAATAGGAATATATTATATATAGTAAAGAAACGGAGGTGGAGGTACTACACCAGGACAGTCTACAGGCTGATACGCAAGTGTCCACCTATGTGTGATTGGAGAGTCAGGTGTGAGATCCAGGTACCACCAGCTGTAAGTGATTGGTCCACTCTTACTTAGTATGAAAAAGGAAAAGGCTAATAAGTATTCATTAATGAACAGTAATTGGTAATTTAAAATAAAAGTCAGGGCGGGCAGACAGGTTTCTATTAGACTAAAACTCTATCTAGGAAAAATGATAAGCATAGAAGGTAGAGGCTAGTAGGAGGTTGTTATCAGTGTTAAGTCAGAAGAGTACAGCACTAAGTGTCACACGCAAAGCGCACATGTACACTCCAGTGCACTAACACACCCTCACACACACTCACACACTCCCACTCACTACTTTTCGTACACTCTCATACTCACATTGACCCACACACATAGACCCACACACATAGACCCACACACATAGACCCACACTCATACACCCACCTTCACACACCCACACTTATACACCCAAACTCATACATCCACACTCATACATCCACACTCATACACCCACACTCATGCACCCACACTCTTCCTGCAGCAGAAGCCACCGTTAAAGAGTTTCCAACGAGTGTACCTCAACCATGACAGAACACAATAAGAAAGTAAACAACAGAGAGAAAGAGTAAGAAAGCGACAGAGGCAGGAAGGGGGGCAGGGCAGGCACTGTCAAACAGGGGAGCACATCTTCGAAGGGAGCAGTAAACACAACCGCACACAGACCTACCTACAGCATCTTCTCAAACCCTACCACCCCAGAGCATCCCTTCAACCGCTACCCCTTCCCCTCACCAACCAAACACAATAACAAGGTAATGGAGGATCGACAGGTAATGGAGGATCACGTTTCCTATAGTTAAAATATGTAATGCTGGATTTAGCTCCAATGGATCTGATCTTCCATTTTTGTTCCCAGATGGCTATCCTGTCGACCTCATTTTGTGTTTTGTGTGTGAGTGTATCTATACTGGCGTGAGTGATAAGTTGTGTAATGTCGTCTGCATAGGCTAGTGTGATGGAGTTGTGGTATACAAGTGTTGGAATGCCGTTAGTGTATAAAATGTAGAGGGTATGGAACAGGACAGATCCCTGGATACTCCAGCATTTAGTGTGAAGTAGCCATGATTCTCATGGTGCGACCATCTGGGAAGTTGCAGAAGAGTTTACAAGTAGTGAGTGGCAGGTTAAAGTTAGTGCAGAGTTTGTATTTGAGCCCTTCGTGCCAGTGTCTAAAGCTTTTTAAACGTCTTTTGCAACCAGGGCTGTCCTATTTCTTTGTTTTGTGTTAATGTGGATGCAGTTGAGAATGATGTTAACGGCATCCTGTGCGGATCTGCGAGTTCTGAAGCCAAACTGGACATCAGAAAGTAGTGAGTTGTATTCCAGGTATCTGCGAAAGGCGGTGGTTGATGAGTTTTTCAAAGAGTTTTTCTAAAGTTTCGAGGAGGCTGATAGAGCGATAGTTTCTAAGGTCAGAGTGGTCTTTTTTGGGTTTGGGAAGGAGGATAGCAGTAGCAGTTTTGAAGAGGGAAGGGAAGTATCCAGAGGCAAGGGAGGCATTGAGGAGATTTGTGTAGGCAGTAATGATAGAGTCGGGAAGGTGTTTTAGGATAATATGGTTTAGGCCAGAGGCACCAGGAGCCTTGGGAGGAAGGTGTCTGAGGAGAGTTTTAATGTCTGTGTTGGTGAAAGGAGCGTCGAGTTCTTGGGAGGAGGTAAGAGAGTCCATATGGATGTGACTGTCTGGTGTTGTTCGTGTGTGTGTGTAGTGTTCCAGTGTTCTATGTTCTGAATGTGTTGAATAGCATTAGGGTGGGATCGGTGAGGGTGGAAGATGTTCTCCCAGATGTTTTTGAAGATGTCAGTAGCAGCCTGCGGGTTTGAGATGTGTGTGTTGTTGTGGGTGATGTGTTTGAATTTGTTGGCGGGAGTTGTGCCTCTGATTTTTTTTATAAAGTTCCAAAAGGCTTTAGTGTTTTTAATACGGTGTTTGTCTGCTTGTTGTATGAGCTGTGACTAGTGATTGTTGTGGTCTAGACTGTGTTGAATGTTGTTTCTGAGGTAAGTGATCTAATCGGACTTGATTAAATCTGTGTTGTAGAGGAAGGGGTTGTGGTAGCAGATAATTAGTCTTCTTGTTCTGATTGAAGGTTTGACGGAATAATGAGTGGTGTGAGTTTTCTTTGGTATTGCGGTGCTGGTTGCTTTTGTAATGGTATCCTGGATGAGATCAAGTTGAGTGTCAGTGTCAGAGATGGGTTTGTTGTTGTAGTCATAGATGAGGTTAGTATTGTCTATGTGTTGTTTGAAAGCATCCCAGTCAGCGTTCTTGTAGAAGGAAGGTGTGGCTGGGATGAGGATAGAGTTGGAGGAGATGTGTAAGATGACTGGGATGTGATCAGAGCCTGTAATAGGACCAGATGAGAGGGTAGTGTTGAAAGAGAGAGCTGGCTCGGTTTGCCAGAATGATGTCGGGTTTACCTTAGCCCATGTTATTGTAGAAGGTATTGAAGTCTGGACTGAGATGAATTAGGTGTTTATGGTTCGTGAAATTTAGTAATTGGTGACCAAGTAGGTTGTTACTGGTGTGATGAAAGGCGGTGTGTTTGGCATTCATGTCAGCTAGTAGGTATGTTGGTGTGTTGGTGTAGTTGAACATAAGAACATAAGAAAGAAGGAACGCTGCAGCAGGCCTACTGGCCCATGCGGGGCAGGTCCAGTAGGAAAGGTCGTGTATGTTGAGAATAGTGTTTGGGCGAGCATAGGTGGTGAAAAAGATAGAGGGGCCAAGCAGTGTGCGTATTCTGACCGCAAGACAGTGTTGATGGATAAAAGTGACTGGGAGAAATTCGTGTTTTATGTTGGATTTGACAAGGATGGTAACCCCATAGTGGGGATCATAGGGGGACTGTAGTGCAGTATAACCATAATGGCGGATACGTTGAGGGGTTTTGAGGCAGCTACTGTTTAGCAAAACAATATCTGGCCTCTGCTTCAAAGAGCTCGGCCAGTAGGTGTCTAATTGTAAAGTAAGAACGTACGTTGAACTGAATCACCTTAAACATGATTTAATGGTTTCGTCATAGAGGATAGGGGAGGTGTTTAGATTAAAGCCCGTGATAGTGGTGCCATCGGTGGATGTGTGTTTGTAGGTGTTACGGGCCCGTTTCCTGGAAGGGGAGGAAGAGATGGATCTAGTTTTATGTTCTTTTGTCTGTCTGTCAGAAGTTGGGGTAGGTTTAGGGTTGAGTGGATTTTGTGGTGGAGGAGTAGGCGAAGGTGGATGCAGAGGAAGTGGAAGCTTTGGTAAGGGAAAAGGGAGTGGAAGCTTTGGTTAGGGATGAGGAAGTGGGTAAGGAGGTGGAGGGAGGGATGGCCGTAGCAGCAGCAGCCGGGATGTTGGTGGGAGGGGTAGATGTAGTGAAGAGGAGTAGGGGAGGAGAAGAACTGGTGGGTGTAGGAAGTGGGGGGGGAGAGAGGGAGAGATTGTAGGGGGCTTAGAAGAGAAGCAGGAAGGAGAGACAGTTAGAGAGGGAAGATTGTTAGCAGACAAGATTAGGTTAAGGATATGTGAGTAGTCTGACTGGTGAGCTTGAGAGATTACCATCGTAGAGTGGGCAGCAGTGGCGAACTGACAGTTAGTTTTGTAGTCTGGTGTGGGTGTAGGTGTAGAAGGAGAGGTGCTTGTAGTCTGCGTGTTGATGTTCGATATGTGCAGAGTAGAAGAGGTAGACCAAGTGCGTGGAGTAACCCAGACATTTGGGGTTGGGGGAGGTATGGTAGGGAGGATGTGCAGGGAAGGGGTTGGGGAGGGAGGGAGGTTGGCTTGCTCTGAGGGAGGAAAGAATGTCTTTTCTAGAGGGGCAGGAATTTGCAACTGCAGTGTGTGACCCGCCGCAGTTAGAACATTTAGGGTAGCTGCTTATCATAACCCCCAAGTCCTTTTCGCAATCTGTATGGCTAAGTTTTACATTATTAAGCTGGTAGGTGCTAGGGTTATGAACATTTCCGAGCTTTAGAACTTTGGATTTATCTACACTGAACTGCATCTGCCACTTTCTGACCACGAACTGAATTTGTCTAAATCGTCCTGAAGTTCTGTGACATCTATGAATCGATTACCACATCTCCGTGTCATCAGCGAATTTGCTCATATCACTAGTAATTCCCTCATCAAGGTCATTGATATATATTATAAACAACAACGAGCCTAAAACTGATCCCTGTGGAACGCCACTCGTTACAGATCCCCACTCAGACTTAAAACTCCATTAATGCATACTCTCTGCTTCCTATTGGTGAGCCATGACTCGATCCATGACACCACTTTTCCTTCAGTGCCATGAGCTGCCACTTTCTTTAACAGTCTCTTATGTGGTACTCTGTCAAAAGCCTTACTAGAATCCAATTAAAAAATATAGAATTTTTTATAATGGCCAACGGCCTCAAAAGCTTTACTGAAGAAAGTTAGTAAATTAGTCAGGCAGGAATGGCCCCTCGTGAATTTATGCTGAGTATCATTTATCAAATTATGCTTATCAAGATGGCTTCTTATATTATCAGCTGTAATCGACTCTAATAATTTGCCTGAAAGTTAAAACACATGTGCAACATCTGGGTATCTTTATTGTAGACGTTTCGCCATCCAGTGGCTTTATCAATACAGATTCGAGGACATAATTAGTAGACAGTAGAACTATTATTAAATTTTATTATCACACTGGCCGATTCCCACCAAGGCAGGGTGGCCCGAGAAAGAAAAACTTTCACCATCATTCACTCCATCACTGTCTTGCCAGAAGGGTGCTTTACACTACAGTTTTTAAACTGCAACATTAACACCCCTCCTTCAGAGTGCAGGCACTGTACTTCCCATCTCCAGGACTCAAGTCCGGCCTGCCGGTTTCCCTGAACCCCTTCATAAATGTTACTTTGCTCACACTCCAACAGCACGTCAAGTATTAAAAACCATTTGTCTCCATTCACTCCTATCAAACACGCTCATGCATACCTGCTGGAAGGCCAAGCCCCTCGCACACAAAACCTCCTTTACCCCCTCTCTCCAACCTTTCCTAGGCCGACCCCTACCCCGCCTTCCTTCCACTACAGACTGATACACTCTTGAAGTCATTCTGTTTCGCTCCATTCTCTCTACATGTCCGAACCACCTCAACAACCCTTCCTCAGCCCTCTGGACAACAGTTTTGGTAATCCCGCACCTCCTCCTAACTTCGAAACTACGAATTCTCTGCATTATATTCACACCACACATTGCCCTCAGACATGACATCTCCACTGCCTCCAGCCTTCTCCTCGCTGCAACATTCATCACCCATGCTTCACACCCATATAAGAGCGTTGGTAAAACTATACTCTCATACATTCCCCTCTTTGCCTCCAAGGACAAAGTTCTTTGTCTCCACAGACTCCTAAGTGCACCACTCACTCTTTTTCCCTCATCAATTCTATGATTCACCTCATCTTTCATAGAGCCATCTGCTGACACGTCCACTCCCAAATATCTGAATACATTCACCTCCTCCATACTCTCTCCCTCCAATCTGATATTCAATCTTTCATCACCTAATCTTTTTGTTATCCTCATAACCTTACTCTTTCCTGTATTCACCTTTAATTTTCTTCTTTTGCACACCCTACCAAATTCATCCACCAATCTCTGCAACAGTAGAACTATATAAAAAAAAAAAGTGACCTGGTGGTTAACGCTCTCGCTTCACACGGTGAGGGCCTGGGTTCGATTCCCAGCCAGAGTAGAAACATTGGACGTGTTTCTTTCCACCTGTTGTCTATGTTCCCCATCAGTAAAATGGGTACCTGGGTGTTAGTCGACTGGTGTGGGTCGCATCCTGGGACACTGACCTAAGGAGTTCCGGGGGCGTTGACCCCCGGAACTCTCTCCAGATAAACTCCAGATAATGCCCTCGTCTGCTGCACGTTCTTATCCACCGACGCCTATATAACCGCCAGTCTTCTTGCCTTTGCTCCAGATTCTCCTCCACCACGATGCTGTGAACACTAACTCCAAGGCTGAGGGACTGATTACCTCATCTTTTGTATATAGTTCTACTGTCTACTAATTATGTCCAAGAATCTGTATTGATAAAGCCACTGGATGGCGAAACGTCTACAATAAAGATACCCAGATGTTGCACATGTGTCTTAACTTCCATATTGTCGGTATTTTATACCTTTCTTGCACAATAATTTGCCTAAAATTGAGGTTATTCTTATTGGGCGGTAATTTAATGGTAACGATTTATCCCCTGTTTTAAAAATAGGAATTACATTGGTCATCGTCTACATATTAGACACTACCTCTGCTTGAAGAGATAAATTAAAAATATTAGTCAATGGTTCACAGAGTTCCATTTTGTATTCCTTAAGAATCCTTGAAAAAGCCTCATCAGGGCCCAGGGATTTATTTTGCTTCAGTTGGTCTACTTGTTTCATGACCATTTCGCTAGTGACTGAGATATTACATAATTTATCGTCTTCAGGCCCACTATAAAAATTAATTACTGAGATATTGTTAGTGTCTTCCTGTGTGAAAGCCGAGAGAAAATAATTGTTAAAAATAGAGAACATTTCATTTTCCTTGTCAGTAAGATGCCCAGAGTTATTTAATAAGGGGACCTGTCTTATCTCTAACTTTTTTCTATAAACCTGAGAAAAGCTTTTTTGGGTTAGTTTTCGAATCCCTAGCAACTTTAATTTCGTAGTCCCGTTTAGCTTTTCTTATCCCCTCTTTAACGTCCCTCTTAATGTTAATATATTGATTCATAAGATGACCCTCACCTCTTTGGATGCACCTATAAATTCCTTTCTTTTGCCCTAAAAGATATTTGAGCCTATTATTCATCCATTTAAGGTCATTTCTACTCGATCTAATTTCTTTATATAGAGAATAAAAGTACTTTGGGCAGTATGTATGTTGTTTAGAAAGCTGTCATACTGATAGCTCTCTTCGTTACCCCAGTCCACAGATGACAAGTGTTCTCTAAGCCCATTGTAATCTGCTAAGTGAAAATCTGGGACCATTACTGAATTATCCCTACTATCATGCTTCCATTCAGTGCTAAAAGTAATTGATTTGTGGTCACTTGTGCCTAGTTCCTCTGTAATTTCTAAATTATCAACAAGGGTTTCCTTGTTTGCCAGAACCAAGTCAAACGGGTTATTTCCCTTTGTAGGTTCTGTCACAAACTGCTTTAAAAAACAATCCTGAACTAAAAATTCGCTAGATTCTAAATTCCCAGTCAAAACATTCTAATCAATCTGACTAAAGTTAAAGTCCCCTAGAATTACTACGTTATCGCGCCTTGTGGCCTTAACAATTTCCTCCCAAAGTAGTCTCCCTTGGTCCCTATCTAAGTTTGGGGGACGGTACATCACGCCTAAGATCTATTTTTCGTGCCCCTCTGAAAATTCCATCCAGACAGATTCTGTATGTGTTACTTCAGACTTTATACCCGCTTTTATGCAACAGTTCAAGCGATCTCGGAACAATTTAAAACCCTGAATGTGACATTCAGCAGGTATGTCCCGATTTTTCGTATTAAACCACGTCTCAGTTAAGGCAAATACATCAATGTTACCTGCACTTGCAACTAATCTCAACTCGTCCATCTTATTCCTAGCACTACGACTATTAGTATAAAATAAGTTTAAAGACCCTCCTTTCTCTTTACCCTTCCTGCTCATTTCTGTTTTCCACTCTACCTATTACTACCTATCACCTAGTGTCACTGTGTTTCCAATATCCACCTCATTCTGCCTTTTACTAGTTCCCCTAAAACTCACAATATTACTACACTGGAACTTCTCTGTTTTCCCCCCAAAACCCATACCACTAGCTATTTCTAGTTTAAGAGGCACGTAAGTTCCCCCGTCTTCTAACATGTTCATTTTCCACTATAATCTACCTTGTCCACAATTACTATCACATTTGTTTCGTCTGTTTCGTAAGATGAAGTCCAGGATCTTTCCTTAATTCATGGTATAACTTAACAAATCTTTGTGGACGCTTGTGATGAAGATGTCTGAACTTTGCTCAGAAGTGATTACTGATTATTGAGTTTTGCTCAGACCTCTGCAACACAAGTAAAATAAGATTTGTTAAGTTGTACCATGACTTAAGGAAAGATCCTGGACTTCATCTTACGAAACAGACAAAGCAAGTGTGATAGTAATTATGGACAAGGTAGATTATAGTGGAAAAACGAACATGTTATTACAAGACGGGGAACTTACGTGCCCCTTAAGGTACACTGGGGTCACAATGTCCCTCCTTCAGTGCCTACCGTATCAGCTCCCCAATTAACTCCGAAACCCTGGATTAAGATCATGTGGTTCCTGTATATTTATTATGAAAATTTAAGCCAGTAAAATTGCCTATTAAGTGGGCTCTTAAGTCTTACAAGTCTCCAACATACATCAACCATCAGGGTGTTAAAATTTGTTTTTGTGTCTAAGAGTTCTCCCCATCATCATTATTGAGGTAACATTGAGGTGCAGTGGAATTCATAATGAATAGAAAGACAAGGCGACCAACATATCTGTTGCCTCAGAAGAAACTGTTACCATAATTAATTTTTTGGGGGGCTTTCAGAATCAGTTTGGTTAAATTAATGCCTACATAACTCACGAAATCGTAATGACACGATTGCAAACAAACCATACCCCGGCCGGGATTGAACCCGCAGTCAGAGAGTCATGTTGACGGCAGTGAGGGGACTTGAGCTAGAGTTCGTCACGGCCACGCTAGCTGGAGATTCGTCTGTAAAAACTTGCATTTGTGGTCACAGTGGTGCCTATGCTAACCTTCCTATGGTGTAGAAATATACCTAGTTGGACGAATCTTATTGTGGCTAGCTGGTCTAGTGGCTAACCGACGGTCTGGAGTTTTGAGACTCTCTGGCCGCGGGTTCAATCCCGGCCGGGGTATGGTTTTAATGCCTACATACATGTGACGATTTATATATCACATGAAGAGTAGCTTGTTGTCATGTAATGTTGACATGTAATAAACGTAATTATTAATGGGGCAAGGCAGCTACACAGAGAGGCTGTGTGAGGCAAGACAGCTACACGGAGAGGCTGTGCGAGGTAAAACAGCTACACAGAGAGGCTGTGTAAGGCAAGACAGCTACACAGAAAGGCTGTGTGAGGCAAGACAGCTACACGGAGAGGCTGTGCGAGGTAAAACAGCTACACAGAGAGGCTGTGTAAGGCAAGACAGCTACACAGAAAGGCTGTGTGAGGCAAGACAGCTACACGGAGAGGCTGTGCGAGGTAAAACAGCTACACAGAGAGGCTGTGTAAGGCAAGACAGCTACACAGAAAGGCTGTGTGAGGCAAGACAGCTACACGGAGAAGCTGTGCGAGGTAAAACAGCTACACAGAGAGGCTGTGTAAGGCAAGACAGCTACACAGAAAGGCTGTGTGAGGCAAGACAGCTACACGGAGAGGCTGTGTAAGGCAAGACAGCTACACAGAAAGGCTGTGTGAGGCAAGACAGCTACACAGAAAGGCTGTGTGAGGCAAGACAGCTACACAGAGAGGCTGTGTGAGGCAAGACACCTACACAGAGAGGCTGTGTGAGGCAAGACAGCTACACAGAGAGGCTGTGTGAGGCAAGACAGCTACACAGAGAGGATGTGTGAAGCAAGACAGCTACACAGAGAGGCTGTGTGAGGCAAGACAGCTACACAGAGAGGCTGTGTGAGGCAAGACAGCTACACAGAGAGGATGTGTGAAGCAAGACAGCTACACAGAGAGGCTGTGTGAGGCAAGACAGCTACACAGAGAGGCTGTGTGAGGCAAGACAGCTACACAGAGAGGCTGTGTGAGGCAAGACAGCTACACAGAGAGGCTGTGTGAGGCAAGACAGCTACACAGAGAGACTGTGTGAGGCAAGACAGCTACACAGAGAGGCTGTGTGAGGCAAGACAGCTACACAGAGAGGCTGTGTGAGGCAAGACAGCTACACAGAGAGGCTGTGTGCGCCTGGACTGGCTGGGCTGCCTCAAGGGCACACTGCTGACTCTGCTACTGGCAAGACAGTCGCTCTACTATCAAGAAGTCTCCCTTCGATCCCCGTCGGGGAGGGGAATTTTTACACTCTTCAAGTGACACTCTGCTCTACCATGATGTCTCATCGTATCAAGATTAAACCTACAGGTTCCACGATTAACGATGCCTCGAAGCTTGCACTTGCAGCTGCCCTTAAAGCAGCACGCAGGTCGAGTTCTCTGGCATCTTGACCCTGAAAAACGCCTTCCTGGTCTCCTTCATTAGCGACGAGGAGGCCGAAAAAATCCTGGCTACTACTGCTATCAAGACATTGAATGATCGTGGCTCTTTAATCTCCAACTCTCCTTACTTGAGGGCGAAACGTTCTGTCTTCATGAAACGACTAGACAGGATAGTTACTGCCCTCTCTAACGAAAAACTCAAGGCATCCATCGAGGAACAGAATATTTGAACCTCGTTGGACATGATTACGAAGATTCCCAATGCCTCCTCTATGCTCAAGATCACTTTTAAGGACACTGCTATTTCTGCCCAAGCTCTATCTGACGGATTGGCCATTTCATACTACTTCATCCACCCTAGCCACATCGAGCCTGAACGCTTTAAACATATCTCTCCCTGCTGGACCTGCTACTTCTACAACCACACCACCAAGGACTGTCACATCAAGGACAAGAAGATCTGCTCTTCTTGCGGGAAAGATGGTCACGACTACAAATTCTGTACCACCACTACTGATCCTACTTGTCTTAAATGCAAGAATAACCACCATACTCTTGTGGCCAAATGTTCTGTAAGAAAGAAAATATTGTCCAAGAAGATGAAAGAAGACCTGAAAAAAAAAAACACCGGTGATTCACCTAATTATGCTGCAACCAGTTCTCACCCAGCTGTTGGTGAGGGTGGACGCAGAGCGAGCGGCTGGTGCCCTCTGGTGTTTGTTTTGAGAAGTTTGATTTTCTCAAGATGGCGGAGCGCAGGAGAAGAGTCAACACTGTCTGTGTGGAATTGTTGAAAGGCGCAATGTACCAGGACACCGCTGACTTCATTCTGCCTCTTGTAATAAGAGATACGTATGGGATCCCAAGTGAGGATTTATATGGGATTTCCTTGAACGCCAACGCAAGCATTTTTGTAAAATTTGTGTCGTCTGTTGCTTATGTGAGAACTGTGGACACCTTTCAAGAAAAACGGATTGTCATCAACACTGGTCTTGAGGTGTGCCTGCGTGATGTCTCGGCGTGTTATACGTAGGCTCGTCTACGTAATATACCCTTCAAGGCAGACGAGGTGGGCATTCGTCGGACATTTGGATGCTATGGCACAATACAAGCTGTCAACGTAGGGCGTTGGTCCAGGGCTTTTTATACTGGCATGCTCGAGGGCTCTTTCTCGATGAAAATAACACTGAGACATTCAATTCCCTCGTTTGTCATGTTGGAGGATTTTCGGATGCAGGTCTACATAACCTACCCAGGGCAGGTTCGGACGTGCTGACTGTGGTGCAACGGGTCATATGGCGGTGACTTGTGAGCAACGACGAGGGAAAAAACGGTCGGACCTGACAGACACTACGTCCAAAGAAGCAATGGTGGAGGATAGGTTGGCCCATCGGAGGCCCACGATGGTGGATGTGCTGCAGGTTTTGCCGGCGGATGTGAAAGTGGAGTGATGCAGTGGATGCTGCAGAGGGGATCGTTTCGACGCTATCAACGGCGTCGGAGATCGAGGCGCATGCGCCATTGGTGTTGCCCAGTTTTGAGGACATAAAGAGGATCCTCGACAGCCCAGCGACAGTGGATTTACCGCCTACATTGGCGGCGTCACCTGTGGTCGACCATGGTCTAGCGGGACGTGTGGGCGATGAGGAAAGGCGTACAACTTGTACGACAGTGGTGGTGACGGATGTCGAGGTGCATAGGGCGGATGGAGAAGGGCTTATGGATTATGAGGGAGTGTCACATAAGAGGCCCAGTACACCGGTGGAGGAGGACGATGTGTTAACACCGGGGCAAAGGTCTTGTAAAATGGTGTGGGCTGACGTAGCCAAGGGCATTAAGGGACTTTCCTTAGGGAAGTCGAGTGGGAGTGTGGGGAAGACGGTCAGGTGCAGCAGTGGCAAGTCCAAGTCAGGGTTAAAGGTGACAGGAAAACGCAATGAGAAAACCTAACCAGAGAATTCAAGTGTATAATGATGAATGTTAACAGCCTCAGAGCAGAGGTCAAGAGGCGTTGGGTAGAGGTATCGCTCAGACGTTTGGATGTCGATTTTTTTATTCAAGAACACAATTTTCAGTGTGGTAGTGAATTACGTGTGCAAGGGTATAAGTGTTATGTGGGGAATTCGGATAATCTAAAGAGTGGGGTAGTGATAGGCATAAGGGAGACCAGCCCTTTTACGCTCGTAGCGTGGGAATGGGGTGGAGGGGGCCGGGTCATGCGTGTGGTGGGTTTATGGGGGAACATTCAGGTGGGTTTCGTTGGACTATATATGCCAGCAACATCAAATAGATGAGTTAAGGAGGATTTTGTACATGATGTTTTGGTTTATTTTCTCAGAGGTCTACCCTTAGTTTCTGTCATAGCTGGCGATTGGAATTGTGTGATACGGGAAAAAGATGTTGAACCGCACGGTGAGGGGTGTAATTTAGGGGTTTTACGGGAGGTTCTGCAGGCAATTGGCATAGTGGATGTTGTGGGTAGCGATGGGTGGAATGTGAACCACACTTTTTGTAGGAGGGGTTACACCGCGTGGCTGGACAGGGTTTACGTCACTAGCTTACTCCGTAGTGGCAGGGTTGATTGTGTTGATCTGGGTTTCTCAGGCCACCGTGGTGTTCTGGTAACTCTCGAGTGGGAGGGCGTTATATATGTTTTTTCTAGTTATTGGAAATTAAATGTTAATTTGTTGTGAGGAGTAGATGCTTTGGAGGCTTTCAGGTTATGGCGGGTTGGATTCTGGAATGAAGGAAATAGGATAGAGGATGTTGTAGAGTGGTTGCATTCAAAGGCGAAAAATGCAATACAGGGTTTTTATAGAAGGTTAGGGAAGGAGGAGGCGTGTTATAGATATGGGAAGCAAAAGTATTTAGAGGGACAGCTGCAGGATTGTTATGGTGCAGGTGGGAGGTATGGCCTCGCGGAAACAGAGTGCCTTTGTAGTCAATTACGGGAAATTCAGAATGATAATTTTCAGGCTTTGAGGGTGCGAGCGGGGATTGAGGAAGTGCTTTGGGGGGATAAACCCTCTGTAGGGGTTCTGCATAGTTTCAGAATGAGACGTATGGCGACGACAGTATTGTCAGTGGTGGTCGTTGATGACTTGGGTGGTTATCATAAAGGACAAAGTCTAGTTACTACTGAGAGCATAGGGACCTATGCAGACCAATGATTTGAGAGAAAATGGAAGAGTAGGGAAGGGAATCGAGAGGCGAGGGAAGCTTTACTGCGTGGCATAGTGGCGAATTTGAGAGACGTGGATCGATAGGATATGGAGGGTTGTATATCGGAGGAGGAGGTTTACAAGGCTGTTCAGGGACAGGCACTGAGAAAATCGCCTGGATGGGATGGGATACCAGGTGAATTTTATGTAGTTCATTGGAAACTGCTAAAACACATGTTGGTTCGACTTTACAATTCAATGAAAATTAGAGGTAGAATGGGTGGTGAGGCGGGGTTGGGTGTTGTTGTGTTGGTACCAAAGGCCGAGGTCCACGAATCTTTGGAGGCATATAGGCCCATCAAGTTGATGGGGCGGATTATAAGATTTTTGCGCATATTTTGGCAAACCGGATGAAACAAATTTTGGACAAGGTAATATGGGAAGGGCTATACGGGATTCCTGGACGATCTATGAGAGATGGTCATTGACGCCTCAAAAGTTTTGTGAAGGATTGTAGTGGAGGCGGAGTCGTAGGATTAGATTGGGAAAAGGCTTTTGAAAATGTGGATAGGGAAACATTATTAGTAATATTATTGAAGCAGGGTTTCGGGGAAGAAATAGTAGCATGGGTGCGTATGTTATATATGGAGGCACAGGTATGGGCCCAGGTCAATGGGAGGTTGGGGTCCGTGATAGGCATGGGGTGGGGGCTACGGCAGGGGTGTCCCCTCTCACAGCTTTTGTTTGCCTGTTTGCAGGACCCCTTTTATAGATTGATAATGGGTGGGGTACGGGTGAGGATTGTGTGCAGGGCGAAGCATTAGGGATTTTAGGTTATGTGGACGATACCACCATCTTGGTGCAGAGTAGGAATGGTCTGGCGTTCGTAAATAAGGTTATAAGGTTTTTTAGTGATGTGTCTTCCATGCTCATTAATAGAGAAAAATCCAAACTTTTGGAGGTGGGGTCCTGGGTGGGGGGAGACGTTAGGTACGAAGTATGGGTGGAGAACCGTTGAGTGGATAAAGATCTGTGGTGTGTATTTTTGCAATGACGAACAGGCGGCACATGCATTTAATTCGTCCAATGTAGTAGCAGCCGCAATTCACAGAATGGAGGAATGGCGACTGGGTGATGTAACATTACACCAAAGAGTAATAGTTGTCAATGTACTGGTGTATAGTAAATTATGGTTTGTTTCAACAGTCTATCCATTGATGATGGATGATGTGTTGCGGTTACAGAGGAAGGCTTTGGATTTCATATGGGGTTACCGTAGGCATTGGTTAGGGAAGGACATTGTTATGACGCACATAGCTAAGGGAGATTTGGGGCTAATACCACTACACAGTCGCCTAATGAGCATATACGTACGACAGGAATTTTTGACAAGGGGTGGGGTCAGGGGAGCGAAGGTTGATGCGGTAATGAGGGAGGTTCGACGATGGTGGGTGGGGAAAGACCTCACAAGGTGCAAAGTGATGTTATGGCACTTATTGGTGGTGCAAAACACTATGAGAGTTAGGGCAGGTAAATTAGACAATATAGGTATAACATTGGGAGAGGTCTTTGGTGATGAGATTTTCCCAGGATACCATTGGAAGACAACAGTCTTCCAATGATATCCTGGGGTTCAAGAAATTGTGCTTACAACCATGGGTTAGGGAAACTGGTTACCGTTTCCTCCACGGGATTTTGGCGTCCAAGGCACAATTGTACATTATGGGAATGACCCAGGATCAGACCTGTGGGTGGTGCAGGTGGCTGGAAACGGTGTTTCATGTTGTATAGTTTTGTGACGGTTTACATAAGGGTAGGAATTGGTTCAAGGGTGTCCTCAGACGAGTGGGAGGGGGGATTTGTCAATGCTTAGAGTTTTGAGTCTTGAGATGAGAGATTGCTCGGATGTGGTACGATGTTCTGTTTCATATTTGGTACTTGACTTTTTATAGGTGTCATGGGGTATGCGGGAGCATAGGGGTGCAATGCGCATCAGGACGCTGATGTGCCATGTTTATAGGACGAAATGTAGGAATAGAGAGGTGTATGGGCAATGCTGGGAGGGAGCTTTTTCATTGGGATATAGGAATCTAACGATGGAAACGTTACAGGAGTAATGAGGTGTAGGTAGGTATAATCCCTCGGTGGAGCCAAGGGGTTGGTCTCCCGGAAGGGGGAGGGAGGGGAAAGAGTTGGATTTTTTTGGCGACTGGACTGTACGTTTTTTTTGGTGTGTATGGTGATCAGGGTGTAATGTAGGGCGAGGGAGGGGGACCTTTGTGTGGTCTGGGGTATAGTGTCTTGCTGGCGTAATTGAGTGTCATAGTCTGAGAAAGGAGGGGGAGCGGTACTAAGAACCACCGTGTGGTTTTCTCATGCTGAGTCATGCTGAGGTCTTTTATTAATATCAATTGCAATGTTAGGATAGCAATTGGCATTTTTCACTTTTGAAGAGTTGTAATTGTCATTCAATATATGTTCATAGGTTTTAAATTATGTTGTTATTAGATATAACTTAAATGAACAACGGCGAGTTGTTGTATAATATGGTGAAATGGGGTTAGGGGGGGGGGGTAGTTATACTGCTTGAATTTTTACTGAATGTAATTTTTCAGTGTGTATATTGTAATTAGCAGATGGGAAGGGGTAAGAGGATTGGTTTTACTTTGTATTACTTACGCAGTTTTATATTGTTTTAATGGAATTAAGTTTGATGGCATTATACATCTATCAGTTGCAGGAAGGGTACATATTTGACATATTACTGCATATTGCAATGTTTTTGATTGCTGTCAAGTCTAACATAGTACAATCCTGTATGTAGCATTGTACAATATTATATGTAGCATAAGTGTTAAGGGATGAACTATACAGGTGATGTGGGATTTTTTGTGTAAGAGCAAAGTAAAACATGCAGTGTGTTCAGACAATGAAGAATTTATATTGTCTGTATGATCTGATACTGTACACTTTTATTTTTAATGTATTGTATGTTTTAAATAAAATATAAAAAAAATTATGCTGCAATAACGAAACTCCTCCATCCAGCAACTCACTCTCCACTTCCTGACAGTGCTCCCTTCAAGGTGCTGTACTGTATGGTGCATGCGCACCTTGAAAATTCAGCAATTTTTTTCTCGGCTAAATAACATGCCTGCCTTCAATTTCCCGGATTCCATACCTTCGGCCCACATTCTCAAGATTCTTCCCAACATTGTGAACTTCACTGCACCTGCAGACCTGTCTTCTGCCCAAACAACTGCTCCTGAAACTTCAACAACCACCTCCACCGCCGACAACGCTGATTATTCTGCTTCTACCACCGCCTCCCACGTCTCCCAACCTGTTGATAGACCACCAATACACTTCTCCACTGTTCCTGCCGACCCACAGTCACCTGCTAACACCATTGTAGACTCACCTACTGAATCTACTTCCGAAGAAGAAAATATTGATGACTCCAGCACACCCTCATGGGAAAACCTTACGTTCCACACTTCTCCATCTAACGCTGATACCATGACCTCTACTGAGCTATATAAAGGACTCGGTGCTGGAACTGTCAAGTTTGCTTGCGAGCCACCACTTCACTTCACACTTACCCAAATTCTGGAGTTCATCAAGCCTCTACGTTTCACCTTTGAAAATAAGACAAAACTATACCACCTCTCTAGGAGCAGCTTCAAAAAGTTTGAAAATGGCTCCTCGGCAAACCTGCCTCCTTAATCACTCCGATAACACCTACCAGTGAGATGCCCTCTGATGTTCCAACCTTCCTGCCCTGTCCTGCAACCTAGTCTGTTGCCAGTTTCTCAAGACTCAGGCTTCCAGCTACCACAAGATCGATGCATAACATAGCTTGCTCTTCCTGTTTCTCCAGTCCGCCCCACGAGCTCCTACCTGCTGGGTTAATAATTAAGCCCTGGTACTTTCTCTACGACTGTGGACACTCCTCTCCAACGCCATTCTTCGCATGCCCCTTCTTCCTAGCTCACCCCACTGGGGTCTTACCTAAACTCTCTTGTCTTGTCTTGAGGGCGCAGTGTGGTACCTCAACTGTGACGGAGGGAGGTACTTAATCACCTGCATTCATTTAATAATGTATTAATGCCGAAAAGGGCAAGCGTTTTCAGTTTCTGTCACATCGAACGATATATTCAGTTAAAGCTCTCACTATACATGACATTAATGCTAAGATTTGCTTATAATTACAAGCATGAACTTGTAAACAGTGTCAGAGTTTGCAAATTGTTCCTTCATGGTTGGTAGTGTTTAATAAGAGTGCACAAGAAGAGAAGTTATTGCGATTTCAAATTGAAGTACTCCGATATTACGTCTCCAGATGATCATCACATGATCTGCAGGCATTAAATTCTAACCCCCGTCTGTTTATTTGTACAAATAGGGAGAGGAAATACTACATAAGCTTCCATATGGCGACTTCCCCTACTTTCCTAATGGAGGAAATACTACATAAGCTTCCACTTGTCCTATTTCCACAAATACTCCCTCTGGGAAAACAATTATTCTCCAGTTTCTTTGGGTGGCTGGTCAGGTTCAGATATCTGGAGACAACGCTTTCTGAACCTTAATAAAATTTTAAGATTAGTTGAATGTTAAGTAACATGAACTTAATTTAGATTTATTATTGCTATTTCATGCATTCTGTGAAACTTAATGTAAGACCTGCCTTTCTACTTATGAAAAACACCTTTATACAGTCAACTCCCAATTACTTAAATTGATTTCTAAGTATATTTTATTACAACTATAACGGTTATTAAATGAGAGATCCATTAGTGGCAAATATTCGTCCAGAGGAGCAGTACTGACGGAGTCCATAAGTCACCTTCGGAGGTTGAGTAAATCCTAGTATTTATTTAAAATTTCCCACACTACCTCACATTTTCCAGGCGCTATATTACCTATGAGTTTAGCGCTCCTTCATGAATATACTAATGATTTGGATTTTAGACATTCCTCTACTAATCCAGTCAGTTATGTAATATGAAAGATTTTGTTGTTTTCCTCCCAGCTTTTTCTTTACAGTAATTTACCTGCTGTTGTTGTCATAGCATAAGTCTTTAAATGCACTTTTAAGATCGTAACCAGTACTAAGAAAGTTTTTTGGCCTGTATAGTGTTGAAGCTTCATGGGAGTGGTGTTGACCGCGGCGCCTCGTTGTACGGAGTGGCGCCTTATCATCATCATCTGATTATGTGTTTTTACCCAAGTAATGATATAAGCGTAGACAAATTGTGAGAGTTTGTGTAACATGGGGTGCAAGGTGCTGGTTTGGTCACGTGCTTGTGGAATGTGACAGGCTCACCCAACATTACACATTATATGTTGTTTCATCACGCAGTCTCATTGTAACATCAGAAAAATTCAGCAGACGCAACATTCTTTGGCCATGAAGCCTTAAATTAAAAGCAATCGTTTCCTTTTGCTTGTTTTCGGACAACAATCTTAAAGGGGTGCACGGGTATACCAGTGGAAGGCCTCGGTCAGATGACCAAAAGTTCCAATGGCGGGTCATTATATGACTAAGACGCAAGAAAGAAAACACATGTCCTATCTCATGAGGAATCTCACCTAGCGTAACAATCTTCCAAATGATGTTTTTCTATCGTTGTACAATCATCAAAGTCCTCGAGGCGAAGAAGCTGTAGCTGCCACCCTTATGAGGCCCAGGAGCTATAGCTTAACACCAACACTGAAGAGGTGTATGCTTTACCCACAGTCATGACAAGACAGTCCAATATTTAAAGCAAAAGTGGTCCAATTATATGCTGTAAATTAGTAATGAATGAATGCGACGATGCAGGAGAGTGATCTGGATTCGAGGCTTATCACCTGCCACTGTACCTCAGAGGTACCAGCCACTGTACCTCAGAGGTACCAGCCACTGTACCTCAGAGGTACCTGCCACTGTACCTCAGAGGTACCAGCCACTGTACCTCAGAGGTACCTGCCACTGTACCTCAGAGGTACCAGCCACTGTACCTCAGAGGTACCTGCATCTGTAACTTAGAGGTACCAGCCACTGTACCTCAGAGGTACCAGCCACTGTACCTCAGAGGTACCTGCCACTGTATATTAGAGGTACCTGCCACTGTTCCTCAGAGGTACCTGCCACTGTACCTCAGAGGTACCTGCATCTGTATCTTAGAGGTACCAGCCACTGTACCTCAGAGGTACCAGCCACTGTACCTCAGAGGTACCTGCCACTGTATATTAGAGGTACCTGCCACTGCACCTCAGAGGTACCTGCCACTGTACCTCAGAGGTACCAGCCACTGTACCTCAGAGGTACCAGCCACTGTACCTCAGAGGTACCAGCCACTGTACCTCAGAGGTACCTGCCACTGTACCTCAGAGGTACCAGCCACTGTACCTCAGAGGTACCTGCCACTGTACCTCAGAGGTACCAGTCACTGTACCTCAGAGGTACCAGCCACTGTACCTCAGAGGTACCTGCCACTGTACCTCAGAGGTACCAGCCACTGCACCTCAGAGGTACCAGCCACTGTACCTCAGAGGTACCTGCCACTGTACCTCAGAGGTACGTGCCACTGAACCTCAGAGGTACCTGCCACTGTACCTCAGAGGTACCAGCCACTGTACGTCAGAGATACCAGCCAATGTACCTCAGAGGTACCTGCCACTTAACCTCAGAGGTACCAGCCACTGTACCTCAGAGGTACCTGCCACTGTACCTCAGAGGTACCAGCCACTGTACCTCAGAGGTACCAGCCACTGTACCTCAGAGGTACCTGCCACTGTACCTCAGAGGTACCTGCCACTGTACCTCAGATATACCAGCCACTGTACCTCAGAGGTACCAGCCACTGTACCTCAGAGGTACCTGCCACTGTACCTCAGAGGTACCAGCCACTGTACCTCAGAGATACCTGCCACTGTACCTCAGAGGTACCAGCCGCTGTACCTCAGAGGTACCAGCCACTGTACCTCAGAGGTACCTACCACTGTACCTCAGAGGTACCTGCCACTGTACCTCAGAGGTACCTGCCACTGTACCTCAGAGGTACTAGCCACTGTACCTCAGAGGTACCTGCCACTGTACCTCAGAGGTACTAGCCACTGTACCTCAGAGGTACCTGCCACTGTACCGCAGAGGTACCTGCCACTGTACCTCAGAGGTACCTGATACTGTACCTAAGAGGTACCAGCCACTGTACCTCAGAGGAACCAGCCACTGTACCTCAGAGGTACCAGCCACTGTACCTCAGAGGTACCAGCCACTGTACCTCCGAGGTACCTGCCACTGTACCTCAGAGGTACCTGCCACTGTACCTCAGAGGTACCTGCCACTGTACCTCAGAGGTACTAGCCACTGTACCTCAGAGGTACCTGCCACTGAACCTCAGAGGTACCAGCCACTGTACCTCAATGGCACCAGCCACTGTACCTCTGAGGTAACTACCACTGTACCTCTGAGGTACTTGCCACTGTGTCTCAGAGGTACCAGTCACTGTACCTCAGAGGTACCAGCCACTGTACCTCAGAGGCACCTGCCACTGTACCTCAGAGGCACCAGCCACTGTACCTCAGAGGTACCACCCACTGTACCTCAGAGGTACCTGCCACTGTGCCTAAGAGGTACCTGCCATTGTACCTCAGAGGTACCTGCCACTGTACCTCAGAGGTACCTGCCACTGTACCTCAGAGGTACCAGCCACTGTACCTCAGAGGTACCAGCCACTGTACCTCAGAGGTACCTGCCACTGTACCTCAGAGGTACCTGCCACTGTACCTCAGAGGTATCTGCCACTGTACCTCAGAGGTACCTGCCACTGTGCCTCAGAGGTACCTGCCACTGTACCTCAGAGGTACCAGCCACTGTACCTCAGAGGTACCAGCCACTGTACCTCACAGGTACCTGCCACAGTACCACAGAGGTACAAGCCACTGTACCTCAAAGGTACCTGCCACTGTACCTCAGAGGTACCTGCCACTGTACCTCAGAGGTACCTGCCACTGTACCTCAGAGGTACCAGCCACTGTACCTCAGAGGTACCTGCCACTGTACCTCAGAGGTACCTGCCACTGTACCTCAGAGGTACCAGCCACTGTACCTCAGAGGTACCTGCCACTGTACCTCAGAGGTACCAGCCACTGTACCTCAGAGGTACCAGCCACTGTACCTCAGAGTTACCAGCCACTGTACCTCAGACGTACCTGCCACTGTACCTCAGAGGTATCTGCCACTGCACCTCAGAGGTACCAGCCACTGTACCTCAGAGGTAATTGCCACTGTACCTCAGAGGTACCTGCCACTGCACCTCAGAGGTACCAGCCACTGTACCTCAGAGGTACCTGCCACTGTACCTCAGAGGTACCTGCCACTGTACCTCAGAGGTACCTGCTACTGTACCTCAGAGGTACCAGCCACTGTACCTCAGAGGTACCTGCCACTGTACCTCAGAGGTACCAGCCACTGTACCTCAGAGGTACCAGCCACTGTACCTCAAAGGTACCAGCCACTGTACCTCAGAGTTACCAGCCACTGTACCTCAGAGGTACCTGCCACAGTACCTCAGAGGTACCAGCCACTGTTCCTCAGAGGTACCAGCCACTGTACTTCAGAGGTACCAGCCACTGTACCTCAGAGGTACCTGCCACAGTACCTCAGAGGTACCAGCCACTGTACCTCAGAGGTACCTGCCACTGTACCTCAGAGGTACCTGCCACTGTACCTCAGAGGTACCTGCCACTGTACCTCAGAGGTACCAGCCACTGTACCTCAGAGGTACCTGCCACTGTACCTCAGAGGTACCTGCCACTGTACCTCAGAGGTACCTGCCACTGTACCTCAGAGGTACCTGCCACTGTACCTCAGAGGTACCTGCCACTGTACCTCACAGGTACCTGCCACTGAACCTCAGAGGTACCTGCCACTGTACCTCAGAGGTACCAGCCACTGTACCTCAGAGGTACCAGCAACTGTACCTCAGAGGTACCTGCCACTTAACCTCAGAGGTACCAGCCACTGTACCTCAGAGGTACCTGCCACTGTACCTCAGAGGTACCAGCCACTGTACCTCAGAGGTACCAGCCACTGTACCTCAGAGGTACCAGCCACTGTACCTCAGAGGTACCTGCCACTGTATATTAGAGGTACCTGCCACTGTACCTCAGAGGTACTTGCCACTGTACCTCAGAGGTACCAGCCACTGTACCTCAGAGGTACCTGCCACTGTACCTCAGAGGTACTAGCCACTGTACCTCAGAGGTACCTGCCACTGTACCGCAGAGGTACCTGCCACTGTACCTCAGAAGTACCTGATACTGTACCTAAGAGGTACCAGACACTGTACCTCAGAGGTACCAGCCACTGTACCTCAGAGGTACCAGCCACTGTACCTCAGAGGTACCAGCCACTGTACCTCAGAGGTACCTGCCACTGTACCTAAGAGGTACCTGATACTGTACCTCAGAGGTACCTGCCACTGTACCTCAGAGGTACTAGCCACTGTATCTCAGAGGTACCTGCCACTGTACCTCAGAGGTACCAGCCACTGTACCTCAAAGGCACCAGCCACTGTACCTCAGAGGTAACTACCACTGTACCTCAGAGGTACTTGCCACTGTGCCTCAGAGGTACCAGTCACTGTACCTCAGAGGTACCACCCACTGTACCTCAGAGGTACCTGCCACTGTGCCTCAAAGGTACCTGCCATTGTACCTCAGAGGTACCTGCCACTGTACCTCAGAGGTGCCTGCCACTGTACCTCAGAGGTACCAGCCACTGTACCTCAGAGGTACCAGCCACTGTACCTCAGAGGTACCTGCCACTGTACCTCAGAGGTACCAGCCACTGTACCTCAGAGGTACCTGCCACTGTACCTCAGAGGTACCTGCCACTGTGCCTCAGAGGTACCTGCCACTGTACCTCAGAGGTACCTGCCACTGTACCTCAGAGGTACCAGCCACTGTACCTCAGAGGTACCTGCCACAGTACCTCAGATGTACCAGCCACTGTACCTCAGAGGTACCTGCCACTGTACCTCAGAGGTACCTGCCACCGTACCTCAGAGGTACCTGCCACTGTACCTCAGAGGTACCAGCCACTGTACCTCAGAGATACCTGCCACTGTACCTCAGAGGTACCTGCCACTGTACCTCAGAGGTACCTGCCACTGTACCTCAGAGGTACCTGCCACTGTACCTCAGAGGTACCTGCCACTGTACCTCAGAGGTACCTGCCACTGTACCTCAGAGGTACCAGCCACTGTACCTCAGAGGTACCAGCCACTGTACCTCAGAGTTACCAGCCACTGTACCTCATACGTACCTGCCACTGTACCTCAGAGGTACCTGCCACTGCACCTCAGAGGTACCAGCCACTGTACCTCAGAGGTACGTGCCACTGTACCTCAGAGGTACCTGACACTGCACCTCATAGGTACCAGCCACTGTACCTCAGAGGTACCTGCCACTGTACCTCAGAGGTACCTGCCACTGTACCTCAGAGGTACCTGCTACTGTACCTCAGAGGTACCAGCCACTGTACCTCAGAGGTACCTGCCACTGTACCTCAGCGGTACCTGCCACTGTACCTCAGAGGTACCAGCCACTGTACCTCAGTGGTACCAGCCACTGTACCTCAGAGTTAACAGCCACTGTACCTCAGAGGTACCAGCCACTGTACCTCGGAGGTACCAGCCACTGTACCTCAGAGGTACCTGCCACAGTACCTCAGAGGTACCAGCCACTGTACCTCAGAGGTACCTGCCACTGTACCTCAGAGGTACCTGCCACTGTACCTCAGAGGTACCTGCCACTGTACCTCAGAGGTACCAGCCACTGTACCTCAGAGGTACCTGCCACTGTACCTCAGAGGTACCTGCCACTGTACCTCAGAGGTACCTGCCACTGTACCTCAGAGGTACCTGCCACTGTACCTCAGAGGTACTAGCCACTATACCTCAGTGGTACCAGCCACTGTACCTCAGAGTTACCAGCCACTGTACCTCAGAGGTACCAGCCACTGTACCTCGGAGGTACCAGCCACTGTACCTCAGAGGTACCTGCCACAGTACCTCAGAGGTACCAGCCACTGTACCTCAGAGGTACCTGCCACTGTACCTCAGAGGTACCTGCCACTGTACCTCAGAGGTACAAGCCGCTGTACCTCAGAGGTACCAGCCACTGTACCTCAGAGGTACCTACCACTGTACCTCAGAGGTACCTGCCACTGTACCTCAGAGGTACCTGCCACTGTACCTCAGAGGTACTAGCCACTGTACCTCAGAGGTACCTGCCACTGTACCTCAGAGGTACTAGCCACTGTACCTCAGAGGTACCTGCCACTGTACCGCAGAGGTACCTGCCACTGTACCTCAGAGGTACCTGATACTGTACCTAAGAGGTACCAGCCACTGTACCTCAGAGGAACCAGCCACTGTACCTCAGAGGTACCAGCCACTGTACCTCAGAGGTACCAGCCACTGTACCTCCGAGGTACCTGCCACTGTACCTCAGAGGTACCTGCCACTGTACCTCAGAGGTACCTGCCACTGTACCTCAGAGGTACTAGCCACTGTACCTCAGAGGTACCTGCCACTGAACCTCAGAGGTACCAGCCACTGTACCTCAATGGCACCAGCCACTGTACCTCTGAGGTAACTACCACTGTACCTCAGAGGTACTTGCCACTGTGCCTCAGAGGTACCAGTCACTGTACCTCAGAGGTACCAGCCACTGTACCTCAGAGGCACCTGCCACTGTACCTCAGAGGCACCAGCCACTGTACCTCAGAGGTACCACCCACTGTACCTCAGAGGTACCTGCCACTGTGCCTCAGAGGTACCTGCCATTGTACCTCAGAGGTACCTGCCACTGTACCTCAGAGGTACCTGCCACTGTACCTCAGAGGTACCAGCCACTGTACCTCAGAGGTACCAGCCACTGTACCTCAGAGGTACCTGCCACTGTACCTCAGAGGTACCTGCCACTGTACCTCAGAGGTATCTGCCACTGTACCTCAGAGGTACCTGCCACTGTGCCTCAGAGGTACCTGCCACTGTACCTCAGAGGTACCAGCCACTGTACCTCAGAGGTACCAGCCACTGTACCTCACAGGTACGTGCCACAGTACCACAGAGGTACAAGCCACTGTACCTCAAAGGTACCTGCCACTGTACCTCAGAGGTACCTGCCACTGTACCTCAGAGGTACCTGCCACTGTACCTCAGAGGTACCAGCCACTGTACCTCAGAGGTACCTGCCACTGTACCTCAGAGGTACCTGCCACTGTACCTCAGAGGTACCAGCCACTGTACCTCAGAGGTACCTGCCACTGTACCTCAGAGGTACCAGCCACTGTACCTCAGAGGTACCAGCCACTGTACCTCAGAGTTACCAGCCACTGTACCTCAGACGTACCTGCCACTGTACCTCAGAGGTATCTGCCACTGCACCTCAGAGGTACCAGCCACTGTACCTCAGAGGTAATTGCCACTGTACCTCAGAGGTACCTGCCACTGCACCTCAGAGGTACCAGCCACTGTACCTCAGAGGTACCTGCCACTGTACCTCAGAGGTACCTGCCACTGTACCTCAGAGGTACCTGCTACTGTACCTCAGAGGTACCAGCCACTGTACCTCAGAGGTACCTGCCACTGTACCTCAGAGGTACCAGCCACTGTACCTCAGAGGTACCAGCCACTGTACCTCAAAGGTACCAGCCACTGTACCTCAGAGTTACCAGCCACTGTACCTCAGAGGTACCTGCCACAGTACCTCAGAGGTACCAGCCACTGTTCCTCAGAGGTACCAGCCACTGTACTTCAGAGGTACCAGCCACTGTACCTCAGAGGTACCTGCCACAGTACCTCAGAGGTACCAGCCACTGTACCTCAGAGGTACCTGCCACTGTACCTCAGAGGTACCTGCCACTGTACCTCAGAGGTACCTGCCACTGTACCTCAGAGGTACCAGCCACTGTACCTCAGAGGTACCTGCCACTGTACCTCAGAGGTACCAGCCACTGTACCTCAGAGGTACCTGCCACTGTACCTCAGAGGTACCTGCCACTGTACCTCAGAGGTACCTGCCACTGTACCTCAGAGGTACCAGCCACTGTACCTCAGAGGTACCTGCCACTGTACCTCAGAGGTACCTGCCACTGTACCTCAGAGGTACCTGCCACTGTACCTCAGAGGTACCTGCCACTGTACCTCAGAGGTACCTGCCACTGTACCTCACAGGTACCTGCCACTGAACCTCAGAGGTACCTGCCACTGTACCTCAGAGGTACCAGCCACTGTACCTCAGAGGTACCTGCCACTTAACCTCAGAGGTACCAGCCACTGTACCTCAGAGGTACCTGCCACTGTACCTCAGAGGTACCAGCCACTGTACCTCAGAGGTACCAGCCACTGTACCTCAGAGGTACCTGCCACTGTATATTAGAGGTACCTGCCACTGTACCTCAGAGGTACTTGCCACTGTACCTCAGAGGTACCAGCCACTGTACCTCAGAGGTACCTGCCACTGTACCTCAGAGGTACTAGCCACTGTACCTCAGAGGTACCTGCCACTGTACCGCAGAGGTACCTGCCACTGTACCTCAGAAGTACCTGATACTGTACCTAAGAGGTACCAGACACTGTACCTCAGAGGTACCAGCCACTGTACCTCAGAGGTACCAGCCACTGTACCTCAGAGGTACCAGCCACTGTACCTCAGAGGTACCTGCCACTGTACCTCAGAGGTACCTGATACTGTACCTCAGAGGTACCTGCCACTGTACCTCAGAGGTACTAGCCACTGTACCTCAGAGGTACCTGCCACTGTACCTCAGAGGTACCAGCCACTGTACCTCAAAGGCACAAGCCACTGTACCTCAGAGGTAACTACCACTGTACCTCAGAGGTACTTGCCACTGTGCCTCAGAGGTACCAGTCACTGTACCTCAGAGGTACCACCCACTGTACCTCAGAGGTACCTGCCACTGTGCCTCAAAGGTACCTGCCATTGTACCTCAGAGGTACCTGCCACTGTACCTCAGAGGTACCTGCCACTGTACCTCAGAGGTACCAGCCACTGTACCTCAGAGGTACCAGCCACTGTACCTCAGAGGTACCTGCCACTGTACCTCAGAGGTACCAGCCACTGTACCTCAGAGGTACCTGCCACTGTACCTCAGAGGTACCTGCCACTGTGCCTCAGAGGTACCTGCCACTGTACCTCAGAGGTACCTGCCACTGTACCTCAGAGGTACCAGCCACTGTACCTCAGAGGTACCTGCCACAGTACCTCAGATGTACCAGCCACTGTACCTCAGAGGTACCTGCCACTGTACCTCAGAGGTACCTGCCACCGTACCTCAGAGGTACCTGCCACTGTACCTCAGAGGTACCTGCCACTGTACCTCAGAGGTACCTGCCACTGTACCTCAGAGGTACCTGCCACTGTACCTCAGAGGTACCTGCCACTGTACCTCAGAGGTACCAGCCACTGTACCTCAGAGGTACCAGCCACTGTACCTCAGAGTTACCAGCCACTGTACCTCATACGTACCTGCCACTGTACCTCAGAGGTACCTGCCACTGCACCTCAGAGGTACCAGCCACTGTACCTCAGAGGTACGTGCCACTGTACCTCAGAGGTACCTGACACTGCACCTCATAGGTACCAGCCACTGTACCTCAGAGGTACCTGCCACTGTACCTCAGAGGTACCTGCCACTGTACCTCAGAGGTACCTGCTACTGTACCTCAGAGGTACCAGCCACTGTACCTCAGAGGTACCTGCCACTGTACCTCAGCGGTACCTGCCACTGTACCTCAGAGGTACCAGCCACTGTACCTCAGTGGTACCAGCCACTGTACCTCAGAGTTACCAGCCACTGTACCTCAGAGGTACCAGCCACTGTACCTCGGAGGTACCAGCCACTGTACCTCAGAGGTACCTGCCACAGTACCTCAGAGGTACCAGCCACTGTACCTCAGAGGTACCTGCCACTGCACCTCAGAGGTACCTGCCACTGTACCTCAGAGGTACCTGCCACTGTACCTCAGAGGTACCAGCCACTGTACCTCAGAGGTACCTGCCACTGTACCTCAGAGGTACCTGCCACTGTACCTCAGAGGTACCTGCCACTGTACCTCAGAGGTACCTGCCACTGTACCTCAGAGGTACCTGCCACTGTACCTCAGAGGTACCTGCCACTGAACCTCAGAGGTACCTGCCACTGTACCTCAGAGGTACCAGCCACTGTACCTCAGAGGTACCAGCCACTGTACCTCAGAGGTACCTGCCACTGTACCTCAGAGGTACCAGCCACTGTACCTCAGAGGTACCAGCCACTGTACCTCAGAGGTACCTGCCACTGTATATTAGAGGTACCTGCCACTGTACCTCAGAGGTACCTGCCACTGTACCTCAGAGGTACCAGCCACTGTACCTCAGAGGTACCAGCCACTGTACCTCAGAGGTACCTGCCACTGTACCTCAGAGGTACCAGCCACTGTACCTCAGAGGTACCTGCCACTGTACCTCAGAGGTACCAGCCGCTGTACCTCAGAGGTACCAGCCACTGTGCCTCAGAGGTACCTGCCACTGTACCTCAGAGGTACCTGCCACTGTACCTCAGAGTTACCTGCCACTGTACCTCAGAGGTACCAGCCACTGTATCTCAGAGGTACCTGCCACTGTACCTCAGGGGTACTAGCCACTGTGCCTCAGAGGTACCTGCCATTGTACCGCAGAGGTACCTGCCACTTTACCTCAGAGATACCTGATACTGTACCTAAGAGGTACCAGCCACTGTACCTCAGAGGTACCAGCCACTGTACCTCAGAGGTACCAGCCACTGTACCTCAGAGGTACCAGCCACTGTTCCTCAGAAGTACCTGCCACTGTACCTCAGAGGTACCAGCCACTGTATCTCAGAGGTACCAGCCACTGTACCTCAGAGGTACCTGCCACTGTATATTAGAGGTACCTGCCACTGTACCTCAGAGGTACCTGCCACTGTACCTCAGAGGTACCAGCCACTGTACCTCAGAGGTACCTGCCACTGTACCTCAGAGGTACCAGCCGCTGTACCTCAGAGGTACCAGCCACTGTACCTCAGAGGTACCTGCCACTGTACCTCAGAGGTACCTGCCACTGTACCTCAGAGGTACCTGCCACTGTACCTCAGAGGTACCAGCCACTGTACCTCAGAGGTACCTGCCACTGTACCTCAGAGGTACCTGCCACTGTACCTCAGAGGTACCAGCCACTGTACCTCAGAGGTACCAGCCACTGTACCTCAGAGTCACCAGCCACTGTACCTCATACGTACATGCCACTGTACCTCAGAGGTACATGCCACTGCACCTCAGAGGTACCAGCCACTGTACCTCAGAGGTACGTGCCACTGTACCTCAGAGGTACCTGACACTGCACCTCAGAGGTACCAGCCACTGTACCTCAGAGGTACCTGCCACTGTACCTCAGAGGTACCTGCCACTGTATCTCAGAGGTACCTGCTACTGTACCTCAGAGGTACCAGCCACTGTACCTCAGAGGTACCTGCCACTGTACCTCAGCGGTACCAGCCACTGTACCTCAGAGGTACCAGCCACTGTACCTCAGTGGTACCAGCCACTGTACCTCAGAGTTACCAGCCACTGTACCTCAGAGGTACCAGCCACTGTACCTCAGAGGTACCTGCCACTGTACCTCAGAGGTACCTGCCACTGTACCTCAGAGGTACCAGCCGCTGTACCTCAGAGGAACCAGCCACTGTACCTCAGAGGTACCTACCACCGTACCTCAGAGGTACCTGCCACTGTACCTCAGAGGTACCTGCCACTGTACCTCAGAGGTACTAGCCACTGTACCTCAGAGGTACCTGCCACTGTACCTCAGAGGTACTAGCCACTGTACCTCAGAGGTACCTGCCACTGTACCGCAGAGGTACCTGCCACTGTACCTCAGAGGTACCTGATACTGTACCTAAGAGGTACCAGCCACTGTACCTCAGAGGAACCAGCCACTGTACCTCAGAGGTACCAGCCACTGTACCTCAGAGGTACCAGCCACTGTACCTCCGAGGTACCTGCCACTGTACCTCAGAGGTACCTGCCACTGTACCTCAGAGGTACCTGCCACTGTACCTCAGAGGTACTAGCCACTGTACCTCAGAGGTACCTGCCACTGAACCTCAGAGGTACCAGCCACTGTACCTCAATGGCACCAGCCACTGTACCTCTGAGGTAACTACCACTGTACCTCAGAGGTACTTGCCACTGTGCCTCAGAGGTACCAGTCACTGTACCTCAGAGGTACCAGCCACTGTACCTCAGAGGCACCTGCCACTGTACCTCAGAGGCACCAGCCACTGTACCTCAGAGGTACCACCCACTGTACCTCAGAGGTACCTGCCACTGTGCCTCAGAGGTACCTGCCATTGTACCTCAGAGGTACCTGCCACTGTACCTCAGAGGTACCTGCCACTGTACCTCAGAGGTACCAGCCACTGTACCTCAGAGGTACCAGCCACTGTACCTCAGAGGTACCTGCCACTGTACCTCAGAGGTACCTGCCACTGTACCTCAGAGGTACATGCCACTGTGCCTCAGAGGTACCTGCCACTGTACCTCAGATGTACCAGCCACTGTACCTCAGAGGTACCAGCCACTGTACCTCACAGGTACCTGCCACAGTACCACAGAGGTACAAGCCACTGTACCTCAAAGGTACCTGCCACTGTACCTCAGAGGTACCTGCCACTGTACCTCAGAGGTACCTGCCACTGTACCTCAGAGGTACCTGCCACTGTACCTCAGAGGTACCAGCCACTGTACCTCAGAGGTACCAGCCACTGTACCTCAGAGGTACCAGCCACTGTACCTCAGAGGTACCTGCCACTGTACCTCAGAGGTACCTGCCACTGTACCTCAGAGGTACCAGCCACTGTACCTCAGAGGTACCTGCCACTGTACCTCAGACGTACCAGCCACTGTACCTCAGAGGTACCAGCCACTGTACCTCAGAGTTACCAGCCACTGTACCTCAGACGTACCTGCCACTGTACCTCAGAGGTATCTGCCACTGCACCTCAGAGGTACCAGCCACTGTACCTCAGAGGTAATTGCCACTGTACCTCAGAGGTACCTGCCACTGCACCTCAGAGGTACCAGCCACTGTACCTCAGAGGTACCTGCCACTGTACCTCAGAGGTACCTGCCACTGTACCTCAGTGGTACCTGCTACTGTACCTCAGAGGTACCAGCCACTGTACCTCAGAGGTACCTGCCACTGTACCTCAGAGGTACCAGCCACTGTACCTCAGAGGTACCAGCCACTGTACCTCAAAGGTACCAGCCACTGTACCTCAGAGTTACCAGCCACTGTACCTCAGAGGTACCTGCCACAGTACCTCAGAGGTACCAGCCACTGTTCCTCAGAGGTACCAGCCACTGTACTTCAGAGGTACCAGCCACTGTACCTCAGAGGTACCTGCCACAGTACCTCAGAGGTACCAGCCACTGTACCTCAGAGGTACCTGCCACTGTACCTCAGAGGTACCTGCCACTGTACCTCAGAGGTACCTGCCACTGTACCTCAGAGGTACCAGCCACTGTACCTCAGAGGTACCTGCCACTGTACCTCAGAGGTACCTGCCACTGTACCTCAGAGGTACCAGCCACTGTACCTCAGAGGTACCAGCCACTGTACCTCAAAGGTACCAGCCACTGTACCTCAGAGTTACCAGCCACTGTACCTCAGAGGTACCTGCCACAGTACCTCAGAGGTACCAGCCACTGTTCCTCAGAGGTACCAGCCACTGTACTTCAGAGGTACCAGCCACTGTACCTCAGAGGTACCTGCCACAGTACCTCAGAGGTACCAGCCACTGTACCTCAGAGGTACCTGCCACTGTACCTCAGAGGTACCTGCCACTGTACCTCAGAGGTACCTGCCACTGTACCTCAGAGGTACCAGCCACTGTACCTCACAGGTACCTGCCACTGAACCTCAGAGGTACCTGCCACTGTACCTCAGAGGTACCAGCCACTGTACCTCAGAGGTACCAGCAACTGTACCTCAGAGGTACCTGCCACTTAACCTCAGAGGTACCAGCCACTGTACCTCAGAGGTACCTGCCACTGTACCTCAGAGGTACCAGCCACTGTACCTCAGAGGTACCAGCCACTGTACCTCAGAGGTACCTGCCACTGTATATTAGAGGTACCTGCCACTGTACCTCAGAGGTACTTGCCACTGTACCTCAGAGGTACCAGCCACTGTACCTCAGAGGTACCTGCCACTGTACCTGCCACTGTACCTCAGAGGTACTAGCCACTGTACCTCAGAGGTACCTGCCACTGTACCGCAGAGGTACCTGCCACTGTACCTCAGAAGTACCTGATACTGTACCTAAGAGGTACCAGACACTGTACCTCAGAGGTACCAGCCACTGTACCTCAGAGGTACCAGCCACTGTACCTCAGAGGTACCAGCCACTGTACCTCAGAGGTATCTGCCACTGTACCTCAGAGGTACCTGATACTGTACCTCAGAGGTACCTGCCACTGTACCTCAGAGGTACTAGCCACTGTACCTCAGAGGTACCTGCCACTGTACCTCAGAGGTACCAGCCGCTGTACCTCAAAGGCACCAGCCACTGTACCTCAGAGGTAACTACCACTGTACCTCAGAGGTACTTGCCACTGTGCCTCAGAGGTACCAGTCACTGTACCTCAGAGGTACCACCCACTGTACCTCAGAGGTACCTGCCACTGTGCCTCAAAGGTACCTGCCATTGTACCTCAGAGGTACCTGCCACTGTACCTCAGAGGTACCTGCCACTGTACCTCAGAGGTACCAGCCACTGTACCTCAGAGGTACCAGCCACTGTACCTCAGAGGTACCTGCCACTGTACCTCAGAGGTACCAGCCACTGTACCTCAGAGGTACCTGCCACTGTACCTCAGAGGTACCTGCCACTGTGCCTCAGAGGTACCTGCCACTGTACCTCAGAGGTACCTGCCACTGTACCTCAGAGGTACTAGCCACTGTACCTCAGAGGTACCTGCCACAGTACCTCAGATGTACCAGCCACTGTACCTCAGAGGTACCTGCCACTGTACCTCAGAGGTACCTGCCACCGTACCTCAGAGGTACCTGCCACTGTACCTCAGAGGTACCAGCCGCTGTACCTCAGAGGTACCAGCCACTGTACCTCAGAGGTACCTGCCACTGTATATTAGAGGTACCTGCCACTGTACCTCAGAGGTACCAGCCGCTGTACCTCAAAGGCACCAGCCACTGTACCTCAGAGGTAACTACCACTGTACCTCAGAGGTACTTGCCACTGTGCCTCAGAGGTACCAGTCACTGTACCTCAGAGGTACCACCCACTGTACCTCAGAGGTACCTGTCACTGTGCCTCAAAGGTACCTGCCATTGTACCTCAGAGGTACCTGCCACTGTACCTCAGAGGTACCTGCCACTGTACCTCAGAGGTACCAGCCACTGTACCTCAGAGGTACCAGCCACTGTACCTCAGAGGTACCTGCCACTGTACCTCAGAGGTACCAGCCACTGTACCTCAGAGGTACCTGCCACTGTACCTCAGAGGTACCTGCCACTGTGCCTCAGAGGTACCTGCCACTGTACCTCAGAGGTACCTGCCACTGTACCTCAGAGGTACCAGCCACTGTACCTCAGAGGTACCTGCCACAGTACCTCAGATGTACCAGCCACTGTACCTCAGAGGTACCTGCCACTGTACCTCAGAGGTACCTGCCACCGTACCTCAGAGGTACCTGCCAATGTACCTCAGAGGTACCTGCCACTGTACCTCAGAGGTACCTGCCACTGTACCTCAGAGGTACCTGCCACTGTACCTCAGAGGTACCTGCCACTGTACCTCAGAGGTACCAGCCACTGTACCTCAGAGGTACCAGCCACTGTACCTCAGAGTTACCAGCCACTGTACCTCATACGTACCTGCCACTGTACCTCAGAGGTACCTGCCACTGCACCTCAGAGGTACCAGCCACTGTACCTCAGAGGTACGTGCCACTGTACCTCAGAGGTACCTGACACTGCACCTCATAGGTACCAGCCACTGTACCTCAGAGGTATCTGCCACTGTACCTCAGAGGTACCTGCCACTGTACCTCAGAGGTACCTGCTACTGTACCTCAGAGGTACCAGCCACTGTACCTCAGAGGTACCTGCCACTGTACCTCAGCGGTACCTGCCACTGTACCTCAGAGGTACCAGCCACTGTACCTCAGTGGTACCAGCCACTGTACCTCAGAGTTACCAGCCACTGTACCTCAGAGGTACCAGCCACTGTACCTCGGAGGTACCAGCCACTGTACCTCAGAGGTACCTGCCACAGTACCTCAGAGGTACCAGCCACTGTACCTCAGAGGTACCTGCCACTGTACCTCAGAGGTACCTGCCACTGTACCTCAGAGGTACCTGCCACTGTACCTCAGAGGTACCAGCCACTGTACCTCAGAGGTACCTGCCACTGTACCTCAGAGGTACCTGCCACTGTACCTCAGAGGTACCTGCCACTGTACCTCAGAGGTACCTGCCACTGTACCTCAGAGGTACCTGCCACTGTACCTCAGAGGTACCAGCCACTGTACCTCAGAGGTACCAGCCACTGTACCTCAGAGGTACCTGCCACTGTATATTAGAGGTACCTGCCACTGTACCTCAGAGGTACCTGCCACTGTACCTCAGAGGTACCAGCCACTGTACCTCAGAGGTACCAGCCACTGTACCTCAGAGGTACCTGCCACTGTACCTCAGAGGTACCAGCCACTGTACCTCAGAGGTACCTGCCACTGTACCTCAGAGGTACCAGCCGCTGTACCTCAGAGGTACCAGCCACTGTGCGTCAGAGGTACCTGCCACTGTACCTCAGAGGTACCTGCCACTGTACCTCAGAGTTACCTGCCACTGTACCTCAGAGGTACCAGCCACTGTATCTCAGAGGTACCTGCCACTGTACCTCAGGGGTACTAGCCACTGTGCCTCAGAGGTACCTGCCATTGTACCGCAGAGGTACCTGCCACTTTACCTCAGAGATACCTGATACTGTACCTAAGAGGTACCAGCCACTGTACCTCAGAGGTACCAGCCACTGTACCTCAGAGGTACCAGCCACTGTACCTCAGAGGTACCAGCCACTGTTCCTCAGAAGTACCTGCCACTGTACCTCAGAGGTACCAGCCACTGTATCTCAGAGGTACCAGCCACTGTACCTCAGAGGTACCTGCCACTGTATATTAGAGGTACCTGCCACTGTACCTCAGAGGTACCTGCCACTGTACCTCAGAGGTACCTGCCACTGTATATTAGAGGTACCTGCCACTGTACCTCAGAGGTACCAGCCACTGTACCTCAGAGGTACCTGCCACTGTACCTCAGAGGTACCAGCCGCTGTACCTCAGAGGTACCAGCCACTGTACCTCAGAGATACCTGCCACTGTACCTCAGAGGTACCTGCCACTGTACCTCAGAGGTACCTGCCACTGTACCTCAGAGGTACCAGCCACTGTACCTCAGAGGTACCTGCCACTGTACCTCAGAGGTACCTGCCACTGTACCTCAGAGGTACCAGCCACTGTACCTCAGAGGTACCAGCCACTGTACCTCAGAGTTACCAGCCACTGTACCTCATACGTACATGCCACTGTACCTCAGAGGTACCTGCCACTGCACCTCAGAGGTACCAGCCACTGTACCTCAGAGGTACGTGCCACTGTACCTCAGAGGTACCTGACACTGCACCTCAGAGGTACCAGCCACTGTACCTCAGAGGTACCTGCCACTGTACCTCAGAGGTACCTGCCACTGTATCTCAGAGGTACCTGCTACTGTACCTCAGAGGTACCAGCCACTGTACCTCAGAGGTACCTGCCACTGTACCTCAGCGGTACCAGCCACTGTACCTCAGAGGTACCAGCCACTGTACCTCAGTGGTACCAGCCACTGTACCTCAGAGTTACCAGCCACTGTACCTCAGAGGTACCAGCCACTGTACCTCATACGTACATGCCACTGTACCTCAGAGGTACCTGCCACTGCACCTCAGAGGTACCAGCCACTGTACCTCAGAGGTACGTGCCACTGTACCTCAGAGGTACCAGACACTGTACCTCGGAGGTACCAGCCACTGTACCTCAGAGGTACCTGCCACAGTACCTCAGAGGTACCAGCCACTGTACCTCAGAGGTACCTGCCACTGTACCTCAGAGGTACCTGCCACTGTACCTCAGAGGTACCTGCCACTGTACCTCAGAGGTACCTGCCACTGTACCTCAGAGGTACCTGCCACTGAACCTCAGAGGTACCTGCCCTGCCACTGTACCTCAGAGGTACCAGCCACTGTACCTCAGAGGTACCAGCCACTGTACCTCAGAGGTACCTGCCATTGTACCGCAGAGGTACCTGCCACTTTACCTCAGAGATACCTGATACTGTACCTAAGAGGTACCAGCGACTGTACCTCAGAGGTACCAGTCACTGTACCTCAGAGGTACCAGCCACTGTACCTCAGAGGTACCTGCCACTGTATATTAGAGGTACCTGCCACTGTACCTCAGAGGTACCTGCCACTGTACCTCAGAGGTACCAGCCACTGTACCTCAGAGGTACCAGCCACTGTACCTCAGAGGTACCTGCCACTGTACCTCAGAGGTACCAGCCACTGTACCTCAGAGGTACCTGCCACTGTACCTCAGAGGTACCAGCCGCTGTACCTCAGAGGTACCAGCCACTGTACCTCAGAGGTACCTGCCACTGTACCTCAGAGGTACCTGCCACTGTAACTCAGAGGTACCTGCCACTGTACCTCAGAGGTACCAGCCACTGTACCTCAGAGGTACCTGCCACTGTACCTCAGAGGTACTAGCCACTGTGCCTCAGAGGTACCTGCCACTGTACCGCAGAGGTACCTGCCACTGTACCTCAGAGGTACCTGATACTGTACCTAAGAGGTACCAGCCACTGTACCTCAGAGGTACCAGCCACTGTACCTCAGAGGTACCAGCCACTGTACCTCAGAGGTACCAGCCACTGTTCCTCAGAGGTACCTGCCACTGTACCTCAGAGATACCTGCCACTGTACCTCAGAGGTACCTGCCACTGTATCTCAGAGGTACTAGCCACTGTACCTCAGAGGTACCTGCCACTGTACCTCAGAGGTACCAGCCACTGTACCTCAAAGGCACCAGCCACTGTACCTCAGAGGTAACTGCCACTGTATCTCAGAGGTACTCTCCACTGTGCCTCAGAGGTACCAGTCACTGTACCTCAGAGGTACCAGCCACTGTACCTCAGAGGCACCTGCCACTGTACCTCAGAGGTACCAGCCACTGTACCTCAGAGGTACCAGCCACTGTACCTCAGAGGTACCTGCCACTGTACCTCAGAGGTACCAGCCGCTGTACCTCAGAGGTACCAGTCACTGTACCTCAGAGGTACCAGCCACTGTACCTCAGAGGCACCTGCCACTGTACCTCAGAGATACCAGCCACTGTGCCTCGGAGGTACCAGCCGCTGTACCTCAGAGGTACCTGCCACTGTACCTCTGAGGTACCAGCCGCTGTACCTCAGAGGTACCTGCCACTGTACCTCAGAGGTACCAGCCACTGTACCTCAGAGGTACCTGCCACAGTACCTCAGAGGTACCAGCCACTGTACCTCAGATGTACCTGCCACTGTACCTCAGAGGTACCTGCCACTGTACCTCAGAGGTACCTGCCACTGTACCTCAGAGGTACCAGCCACTGTACCTCAGATGTACCTGCCACTGTACCTCAGAGGTACCTGCCACTGTACCTCAGAGGTACCTGCCACTGTACCTCAGAGGTACCTGCCACTGTACCTCAGAGGTACCTGCCACTGTACCTCAGAGGTACCTGCCACTGTACCTCAGAGGTACCAGCCACTGTACCTCAGAGGTATCAGCCACTGTACCTCAGAGTTACCAGCCACTGTACCTCAGACGTACCTGCCACTGTACCTCAGAGGTACCTGCCACTGCACCTCAGAGGTACCAGCCACTGTACCTCAGAGGTACCTGCCACTGTTCCTCAGAGGTACCTGCCACTGTACCTCAGAGGTTCCTGCTACTGTACCTCAGAGGTACCAGCCACTGTACCTCAGAGGTACCTGCCACTGTACCTCAGAGGTACCAGCCACTGTACCTCAGAGGTACCAGCCACTGTACCTCAGAGGTACCAGCCACTGTACCTCAGAGTTTCCAGCCACTGTACCTCAGAGGTACCAGCCACTCTACCTCAGAGGTACCAGCCACTGTACCTCAGAGGTACCTGCCACTGTACCTCAGAGGTACCAGCCACTGTACCTCAGAGGTACCAGCCACTGTACCTCATAGGTACCAGCCACTGTACCTCAGAGGTACTAGCCACTGTACCTCAGAGGTACCTGCCACTGTACCTCAGAGGTACCTGCCACTGTACCTCAGAGGTACCAGCCACTGTACCTCAGAGGTACCAGCCACTGTACCTCAGAGGTACCTTCCACTGTACCTCAGAGGTACTAGCCACTGTACCTCAGAGGTACCTGCCACTGTACCTCAGAGGTACCAGCCACTGTACCTCAGAGGTACTAGCCACTGTAACCTCAGAGGTACCTGCCACTGTACCTCAGAGGTACCTGCCACTGTACCTCAGAGGTACTAGCTACTGAAACCTCAGAGGTACCTGCCACTGTACTTCAGAGGTACCTGCCACTGTACCTCAGAGGTACCTGCCACTGTAACCTCAGAGGTACCTGCCACTGTACCTCAGAGGTACCTGCCACTGTGCCTCATAGGTACCTGCCACTGTATCTCAGAGATACTAGCCACTGTAACCTCAGAGGTATCTGCCACTGTACCTCAGAGGTACCTGCCACTGTACCTCAGAGGTACTAGCCACTGTAACCTCAGATTTACCTGTTATTGTACCTCAGAGGTACCTGCCACTGTACCTCAGAGGTACCAGCCACTGTACCTCAGAGGTACCTGCCACTGTACCTCATAGGTACCTGCCACTTTATCTCAGAGGTACCTGCCACTGTACCTCATAGGTACCTGCCACTGTACCTCAGAGGTACCTGCCACTGTACCTCAGAGGTACTAGCTACTGTAACCTCAGAAGTACCTGCCACTGTACCTCAGAGGTACCTGCCACTGTACCTCAGAGGTACCAGCCACTGTACCTCAGAGGTACCAGCCACTGTACCTCATAGGTACCTGCCACTGTACATCAGACGGACTATAGTCCCTCTGAGGTACAGTGGTCTGAGGCGGCTGGTGGGTAATGTTAGACCACGGGTTCAAATCCCTATCACTCCGGCATATGTACCATCTATTCTGGAAAAATACCCTGACTTTGCTAGTTGTAAATAACGCATGACCACTTAAACTTTTTTAAATTCAATCAAACTTTGCTAAAATATAATGTAATATTAAGAATTCAAAACCACATATAAGTTACACTAATATTTTTGTGAGTTAATTCATACCTGTTTAAATAACTCGTTATGACTAACCAGATATAAACATGTAAATAGTTAATTATCACAGTAACTTGTTTAGCTATCAAAACTTTGCGGCCCCGTCCCTGGACACATTATATATCTCTAATGTTTTTTGCCAACCGCCCACACGATGGGTATGGAATGCATAATGAAGATATTTTACTAACTCCATGAATAATCTACTATACTTACTGAGTTTCCATAGGAAGTATTACTCGCATTCGTCTTCTAGATGCAGTGAACATATAATTTTTTTTATATATTTTATTTAAAACCTATACAGCTTAACATAAAAATAAAAATAAACGGGAAACGGTATGGATCTCACTCCAAAAGGTTCGCACACTGACAAAATAAACCCGATACAAAATACCTGACACAAAAAGGATTGCACCTATATACTCGCAAGATATTGCTGTATAACATACAACAATAACTTTCGGCAAGAACATAGCTACCAATAAACACAGTAACAGGGTCGTGAACTGAAATATATACACATTCATGATTTAAAACCTGACATGTATATAAAATTTACATATAACATGATATATGACCAAGGCTCAATACTATAATAAAGAATATATACAAGAAATTGTATCAATTAATACCATCCTTCGCAATAATCAATAAACCAAAACGTGACATCCTAACCTTACTACAACATCTACATACTTATCCCTAACAATACAACTTTACATATACTAAAATACGAATAAACATAAAAAGAAAACAGCTTAGATTTAAAAACCGAAGGCTCATTACTGGTACAATAAACCAGTATACAAAATCTCAGACACAAATGGACTGCGTCTGTAAACCGGCTAGATATGTCAGTTTACCATACAGATAAAACTTACATCAAGAACATAGCAAAGAAAACAAACCGGTATCAGGGTACTGACCTAAATTATAAACTTTAAAATGAACCGAAACATACATATATAAAGTTTTACATAAAACCTGACCTGTGACAAAGGCTCAATACAATAGAAAGGAATATACACAAAAAAAAAAGTTTCTCAAAATCACATTAAACAGATGTACTGCAAGCGCACACACACACAAAAACAGTATATAAGTATATCTCTACATTCAAAAACCCAGCACAAACATAAATACAAACTAAAACACACTTCATATCACAAATAACAATATTACTCATGAATCGTGTCATACAAGACTGATACACCTCCAAATAATACATAAAAAAAAACCTTCGAGATTACACCATACATTCCTGAAATATGATACATAGGTCATAAAGAGTTCTCCAGCCCTACATCCACACTTGGCATGATAACCACAAGGTTGATGCAGATATTGCCTCAATGAAAACCAGGAAACCATTCCATAACCCACATTCACAACGCTCTCACGCACCCCCCCCCCCAAGGAGGCGAGCCCGCTGTGACCCCCTGACTCCCTCTCAACCTATGAAAACCCCTTCGCTCATTCATTATAAGAACATAAGAACATAAGAACGAAGGAACACTGCAGAAGGCCTACTGGCCCATGCGAGGCAGGTCCAAGTCTCCTACCGGCTTAAGCCAATGCATCCAACCTAGTCAGGTCAGGTCACATTGACTTAAGGGAGGAACACGGCAACCGACCTGGTAGCACAAGCTATCAGGTCTAACTCACACCCACCCACATCTACTCATGTATTTATCCAACCTATTTTTAAAGCTACACAACGTTCTGGCCTCTATAACGGTACTTGGGAGTTTGTTCCACTCATCCACAACTCTATTACCAAACCAGTACTTTCCTATATCCCTCCTGAATCTGAATTTTTCCAACTTAAAACCATTGCTGCGAGTCCTGTCTAGGCTAGATATTTTCAGCACACTATTTACATCCCCTTTATTTATTCCTGTCTTCCATTTATACACCTCAATCATATCCCCCCTAATTCTACGTCTTTCTAGAGAGTGCAGTTTCAGGGCCCTTAGTCTATCCTCATAGGGAAGGTTTCTGATACATGGGATCATCTTTGTCATCCTCCTTTGTACATTTTCCAGAGAATTTATATCCATTCTGTAATACGGTGACCAAAACTGTGCAGCATAATCTAAATGAGGCCTAACCAAGGATGTATAGAGTTGAAGAACAACCTGAGGACTCCTATTATTTATGCTTCTTGATATGAAGCCAAGGATTCTATTAGCTTTATTGCGAACACTTATGCACTGTTGTCTTGGTTTCAGATTACTGCTAACCAGAACTCCTAAATCTTTTTCGCAATCCGTAATATTAAGATCTACATTATTTAGTTTATATGTGGCATGGTTATTGTCCTGTCCAACATTTAGAACTTTGCATTTGTCTATATTAAACTGCATCTGCCACTTCTCCGACCACTGCATCAGTCTATTCAAATCTTCCTGGAGTGCTCGAATGTCCTCGTCAGAATGAATTCGACGGCCTATTTTGGTGTCATCGGCAAACTTGCCGATGTCGCTCTTTATGCCCTCATCTATGTCGTTTATGTAGATTGTGAACAGCAGGGGGCCCAACACTGACCCCTGTGGAACACCGCTCGTGACGCTTCCCCACTCTGATTTCTCCCCATTTATGCAAACTCTCTGCTGCCTATTTGTCAACCATGCCTCTATCCAGGAAAAAATTTCTCCTCCTATTCCATGTGCTTTAATTTTCCTCAATAGTCTCTGATGTGGGACCCTGTCAAAAGCCTTACTGAAGTCCATATACACAATATCATATTCATTACCATGATCTACCTCCTCAAATACCTTAGTGAAAAAAGTTAATAAATTCGTAAGGCAGGAACGCCCCTTTGTAAAACCATGCTGAGATTCGTTGATTAATTTATGCTTTTCAAGGTGGCTACGAACTGCCTCGGCAATTATTGATTCCATAAATTTTCCCACTATGGAGGTTAGGCTTATTGGTCTATAGTTCGAAGCTAAGGACCTGTCACCTGTTTTGAAAATAGGTATCACATTTGCCATTTTCCACTTATCTGGCACCATGCCAGTTTGTAGTGATATGTTGAAAAGATTAGCCAAAGGTGTGCTAAGCTCCTCTTTACATTCCTTTAGAACCCTTGCATACAGTTCATCAGGGCCTGGGGATTTGTTAGGTTTTAATTTATCTATTTGCCTAAGGACCATGTCACTTGTGACCCTAATAGTGCACAGTTTATTATCGTCCTGTTCTACATAATTTATCATTACTGGAATATCGCTGGTATCCTCCTGTGTAAAAACTGAGAGGAAGTATGTGTTAAAAATTCTACACATTTCCTTATCACTGTCAGTGAGCTGACCCGAGGAACTTTTGAGTGGGCCTATCTTGTCCCTGATCTTACTTCTGTATACCTGAAAGAATCCTTTTGGGTTAGTCTTCGATTCTCTTGCAACTTTAACCTCATAATCTCTATTTGCTTTTCTAATTCCCTTTTTTATTTCTCTCTTTAACTGAATATATCGATTTCTTAATTGCCCCTCTCCTCTTTTGATTTGCCTATATATGCCTCTCTTTTGACCAATCAGATATTTTAATCTATTGTTCATCCATTTAGGATCATTTTTGTTTGATCTGATTTCCCTATTTGGAACATAATTTGACTGAGCAGCTAGAACTATGCCCTGGAAAGCATCATATCGGCAACCATCACCACCTACCTGACCCCTAGTCAGGTCATTCCAGTTCAGCCCACCTAAGTAATTTTTCAGTCCTATGAAATCAGCCAAGCGAAAGTCAGGGACGGAGACTTGATTGCCATTATTAGGGGAATTCCATGATATGTTAAAACTGAGTGATTTGTGATCACTCTCCCCAAGCTCATCATTAACCTCAAGATTATTAATTAGTGTTTCCCTACTGGCAAGAACCAAGTCAAGGAGGTTATTTCCCCTAGTTGGCTCTGTCACAACGAGAATTCCTAACGTTAGCATTCTATACCTCTCTGAGAAAACCTGATCCCACCTCCTCCCATACAATTCTCTGTTACGACACATCGTACGATAGAACGTTATCGCCAGAACCTTCCTTCACTCTTCACTATCCCCTCTTCCCCTCATCACCCACGATATATATATGTATAATCTCCCATGATATAATCTAAAGCTCTTATGACGCCCTCGGCTAACCCACCCATATCTAGACTTAAAGCATGCAGAACCGACACCCCACGGCCCCCCACCCTCTGTACCAACCTACTTAACCAGCACCTAACCTCCTCTAACCCTTCACAAAAATAAACTACATGGAACGTAGTCTCATCCCCTCCACAGATACCACATCTCCCACCCTCCACAACCTGTCTGTTTCGTAGTATCGCTCCAGACGGAAGGATCCCATGCAGAAAACGAAACATCACCTCACGGGCCCGAGGGCTTAACTTCATCTTACTAAATCTATACCAAATACTCTTCCACGCATACATGGGGACCATCCCCTCAACTGGGACAACGCACCTACCTACAAGCAACCTACACAAAACCCTTATGCGAACCTTTCTCAGTTCCTTAATCAACATCACGGCCCTCAAAACGATTTCGCATTCCCGCAACTCCATTCCTCAAAACCACATACCCAGCCTGTCATGTATCCTTCCCAACTGCCCCGCATTCACACCCACACGCAAAACTTCCCATTTAAGAAACACACATTTAGCCCTCCGTCTCAAATCCATCAACCCCAACCCACCCTGACGTACAGGTAACATTACAACTTCTCTCCTTAACCAATAACAATGTGAACCCCACAAAAATTTATACACCCGTCTTAAGATCCCCGCAATCGTTGTCCCTGTAATTGGGAACACACCTGCAACATGCCAAACCTTACTATACAATAAAATGTTTACAACTATCACTCGCTGTATAAGAGTTAGGTGCTGGGGTCTCAAAACACCTAGATGCCCCACTATCCTTTCCAATAACCTATCCGAGTTTTCCACCCGCACCGCAACCATGTCATCCCTATAAATAATACCACAAATCTTTAAAGACACCGCCCATTCTTTAACAACATTACCTCTCCCCCCTACCCCCCCCCACCCAAGAACTCAACCCCATGCACCTTGACTTCGCGCTATTTACCTGCATTCCCGTGGCACTTCCAAACAATTGCACGACCTCGTCCGAGACTCCCATTGACATCCCTTCACGAATGAGAACAGTGGTGTCGTCCACATATCAAATTAATCCCGGCCAGGTCCTCCCACCCCCACACTTCCCTCACCTTGAGTACATAAGCTACGGTCAACCATTCTATAAAAAGGGTCCTGAAAACACGCAAACAATATTTGGGACATGGGACATCCCTGTCTAAGGCCTCTACCCATTGCAATCTCCCTCCCCATACACCCATTAATCTGTATCCTCATTTTTGCCCCCCTTATACAACGTATTTACCCACTCGGCTATTTCCTCCCCATAACCCTGTCTCCTAAGTATAACCTGCATAGCTCCCCTTTCCACTCTATCATAGGCTCCCTGCCAATCTAGAGCCATCAAAGCCCCCACCCCCACCCCCACCTTTAGCTTCCACAAAACTTCGGAGTATCCCATGTCCTTCAATCATCGACCTTCCCGGCAACCCAAACTGAGATTTTGACACCACCCTCCCCACAACACATTTGAACCTATTACCTAAAATTTTTGCAAAAACCTTATAGTCTGTATACATCAGCGATATGGCTCGGTACTCCCGTAGGGTGGGCTGACCCTTGCCCTTCGGGACCAACACTACAACTGCTGTAGCCTACTTCTCCCCTAACTTACCCTTTTCCTTCATACGATTGAATAACCTCACTATAAATCTAATCTCTGTATTAACATCCAATGTTGTAAATAAAATTCTACCGGGGGACCGTCAATACCCGGAGCTTTCCCCTTCCTCATTTCCCTTAACGGATTCTCTATTTCCTCTGCCGTAATAATCCCACCTAAAGCCTTTCTGTCACTATTCCCTAAATTACAAGTCACATATGTACACACCTCGTCTAACGCCCTGGCACCCCCCCCCCCACTTGTCCAATACTTCTCATACCAAGCCTTTGCATATGCACTGTTACAAAAAATGCGATTTCTAATAAGCATAGAGATCTCCTGTGAATACTAGAAAGGACTGCCCTAGCATCCAGCCTGTTACTGGGTTTTCGTAACAATTAGTCAGTATCCTTGTCCAATTATCCATTAGAATTAAATAAGAATTATTAGTGCTTCAGGATTACAACTTGTATGCTACTAACTAGAGAAATTAAAATTTAATAAATTTATTAATAATGTCTAGAGGTATAAGATCAAAGTAAATTAAATTAATCAAAATCAAAATAATAATAATCATTTCTCTCGTGTACAGTAGTATTGTGCTGATGGCACATATCACATTTATACGTCTTAAGTACCGTCTGGTACATTAACATTTAATAATACAATATACAAATAAGTTTGTGTGTATGTGTGTAAGTGCTCTACATAGTTCACTATGTCTCACGACTCGACTAGACTTAAACCAGTGACTGACAAAGTCCTCACATTAACTAACTTCTTGACCACCTGGCAATCAGAACAGCTTGCTTGAACAATAAACAACCGCTAAGCCCAATAGCAATATAACAAGCAACTGTGACACAGAATCAGGATCAAGGAGATAATATGATGACACTAAGTAGGGACCATCAGCAGATCCTCCACAAAAGTCACAAAACTCCCATACTACAGAATCTAAGTTCAGCACAAGAAAATCACCGACTGTGACAGTACACAGATACCAGTACAAATTAGGTCAGAAGCTATAGCTCAGGACCTGAGTTGCTCAGAGTGTCTATGCGACACCCAACCTCAGTACAACGTCAAAAATCACTAAGTCTAGACAATGTTCTGTGAACAGAGTTCCACAGAACCTACAACAATAAAGCGACAGAGACGATCTTCCAACAAGGGCCAATAAGGGAGAGTTAGGCACGTCTTGTCAGGAATATGTCCAACCACCAAGAGAGTCTAGCCCAGACTGACTACTCCAGACAAGGTGTGAACACCCCCCTCTATCACGTGATAGCTCGGTGGACAGTTGCTGCCCAGCAACACCAAGAAGCCGGCAGAGTAACGAGCCACGAGCGATAATTACTGTAGTTAGACAATCAAGACTTGAACTATGAGCACTGAATATTATATATGAATGTTACATCCTACCTAACAATATAACTAAATCAAATAGTAATATAAAGCAATATATTTACGATTTAGCTATTATCGCATATATAAGCAATATAAAATTATATGAAAAGGTAATATACATTAAATACATTGTGACCCATTCAGGGGATGCAACATGCACACATCCCTTTCGTGGTTCTTATCTTCTGCCCTGCTTTATAAGTCCCGACCATCACCGTTACCTCTAAACTTGGGATGGCCGTCACCGCCTGCCTTCGCTTTCGATGCTGCAAAACACATACAGACGGCTTGTCGCCCCAAAGCACTTCTTCCACCCCTGCCTGCACCTTTACAGCTTGAAACCTTTCATTTTGTAACACCCTCAATCTCCCTTTTATTTCAAATATTTCATCCATAGAAAAATTATTCCCAACCACCCCTTGCCCATAGCAACCTCTTAACGTATCCTCTAAATAGTTAGCCAGTCCATATTGTAAATTATTAATGCATTTTCCTTCCCTCACATAAAACTTTCTAATCTTTTCCTTCGCAACACAATCCCACCATGTCACGATGTCGTCCACCCCCTGTTCTTCCACACTAAGCTCCCTCCATAGGACTGAAAACCCCTCCAACCCCTCCTCTTCACCTAACACACTTATATATAGTTTCCAATAACTTCTGTATATTTCTGCAATCCCCCCCCCACCCTACCTCCACCACCACTGCCCTATGATCTGACATAGTAGCCTCAACAGTGCTGAAAGATTTCACATCCACTCCCTGAGTAAGGTACACTCTATCTAGCCTTGCAGCATATCCACTCCTAATGAACTTATGGAAAATTTTATAGGGGGGTTACCTGTATGTACCTCAACATTATATACATACAAGTAATCTCATTGGGAGACAACAACCATATCTTATCTTATCTTATCTTATTGTTTACCGTAGTCACCGCGTGTAGACATGTGAGAAAACTTAACCACCCCTGGTCCCTGCAGGTGGTTCCTTCGACCTCACAATCTTATCCATATCTATCCGAGACCAGTATGAATTGGATTGCACCCACAAGTACGGCGCTACTAATTAATTGCAGACTGTATAGATTATATTAGTTTAACTGAATGAAGGGGGGGAGGGTTGGTTGCACATGTATATATCCATCAAGGAAAAAAACACTTGTAAATAATATCACCACTTACCAGATATTTTCTGGTGGTCACTTGATGTAGCTGGATCACCCCCAACCTATCCAATTACAACATACCTAACTGGCCAGTATCAGTCTGCTATAACTAGAAGGGTTACTTAACTGTGGGTGATTGATGCTCCTTATTTCCTCCATTCACTATCTCATTTCGATGTCCTGCTACACAAACATGGTTCTTATTCCAGCAGGATGAGGTATCCGTTGGTTTGTCCCGGTTTAGAAGTTGGGACTCCATAAAAACTTCACTATCCATGGGACAGGAACCACAAGGACTACACATGTTCATTCGGAGTAAGGCGACTTATTTCACTTCACACATTATCTTAACTTAGTGTTATTATCAGCGATTACATTACAATTCACAAAACGATTTAATGTCTCATAATTATTATGCACATTAGAGGTCACTCCATTAAGATCTGAGACCGATGAGTGATGATTAAATCACAGGTATTTTCCCATGGACACACTCCATGGCGTCGCACCAGTCACCAACATTCCTACCATTATTCAGTAATTTTACCACTTTATTACAGTGGTCCCGTAAATCACGTTCCCTCACTCTTCACCAGGAACAGTTACGATACTTCCTATTATGAAGTGAGGCCTGTATTAATCCTTAGGCCACCGTGAATGCCAATTTCCTGGTCCCATGCTTTCCCAGCCTCTTAACTCCATTCAAAACACTCCCGCTAGTGATGCCCCGACTCGACCTCTCCCCCACCCATCAGCGCAAGCACAGAGCTTACCTGTTGGTTCTAGTCTGTTTTCAAATACATTTCTTGACCCACATCAATGCATTAAACACCTATTAGGCGCTATAACTTTGGAAATTAAATAATTTCCACACTGCGGCCGGGTGGAGGTCGTTGTTAGACGACTTAAATTGTGTCTTCCTCTAGGAGACGATTCCAGCCCGCTCTAGATTGTGCAGCTGTTTTCCTAGTGGGTCTTACTACAATTTCTTCTTGCATCACTCGGTCAGTGTCTTCAATATCACTCGTGCCACTTTCCCTTAGATTTTCATCTGCACTGGATTGAACACCGTTTAATTCTAAGGGAATTAATTTAATAATGGTACGCAAACTTTCCTGACCACGACACAACACTTTGACGTTTCTGACAACACCTTGTGCATCAGAAGCCACAATGTTCGATATTGCTCAGCATCAATTGACACAATGTCACCTGGTTGAATGTTCTGTCGGTTTACTGCCTCTGATGCACCATAAAAGTGTTCACGTAGTGTAAGAAGATATTCTTTAAGCCACACATCAGACCAATGAGTAGCATAACAGTACTGGAGAAGCAACAATGGTGTTTTATACAACAACTTGAGCACCATGAGGAAAAACTTACAGATTGTCAGCCATTATGAAAATGAGTGTGGTGATGATGAACAAACTGATGATTGCAGTTTTGTTAATAATTACAAAAACGATGAATCTGATAGTGGTGTTTACAATCACAGTGAAGATGATAAGGGCAGTGAAGACCATCATGATAGTCAACCTGATAAGTGTAATGTATTGATAGATACTGAGTGTGGAGATGACCCGGTTGTTGATAATGGTGTATGTATCACTGGTCATAATGATGAGGGAAGTGATACATGTGATGATAGTGATGAGTGTAATAAAAGCGGAGAGGTGAGTGCGAGGGATAGTGTCACCTTCCATACATTCACAGACAAAGAGCGCAGTGACCTCTGTATACAAAGACTCCCAAAAGGTCTCATAAATGGAAGTGCACTTAGGAGACTCATGGATAAGGATAATACTGATGATATTGATATTGATTATGTCTGTTTGTTATTTAGTAACTTTTTTCATTTTGCTGAGAAACTGAATACTATCCCTGGACTTTTATAATGGAACCAAACTAGTATAAACTATCCATTTTAAGTTGGAATATTGCGTCACTTAGAAAAAGATTTTCTGACCTGCATCATAAAGTACCCACTGAATCCATTGATATTGTGTGTCTACAAGAGTGCAGAGTCCCTGAAAAATCCCAACCCCCTAAATTGCCATCGTTTGTTGCATATAACCTCAAATCTACTAATTCTTGTGTTCTATATATTAAAAAATCACTTCCCCATCAACTTCTTGCACACAAGAAAACAGAGGGGCTACAGTATCACGGTGTTAGAATTTATATTGGGAACTCTGCTCTCAACATATTTAACTTGTACGCTCCTGCTGATAAGTTTAATTACTTGGAGCTCCTAACTTGTGCTCAGTCTGAACCTACTCTCATTATTGGTGATTATAATGCAAGACACAAAATCATTGGAAACTCTCAGTTTGGTAATCGTAATGGCAATCAACTGTTGTCACTCTTAAACAGTCATGATAATGTGCAAATTGAAGGTGACCTTGAACCCACACATATCTATGGAGGTATCCTTGATCTGTTCCTGGGCTTCAACATTACTTCTGCCAGCTGTGACTCTTCCATTGTAACAGATACAGCATCTGATCATTTCCCAAGGCTAACCTCTCTAGATATTGGTAATACTATTCTCCCTGGTGGGATATTCAAACGGAAACGTCTTAATGTGTTCCCTGATCAACATGATGACTTTGTTGCACATGTGACTGACTGGTATAATTCCTATGAGTGTACCTCTGTCGAGACTTTTAACAATGACCTTGTGAGCAGTATTCAGAACTTCTTAGAGCCGCCTCTGAAACCTCCTGTTACTCTAAATCCAAATGACTTCCATAATAATAATAATCATAAAGGATCACTTGGACAACGAAATATGGATCCCAGGTTACAACCTATACAGATGTGACAGAGTGAACAGGCAAAAGGGGGGGGGGGGTTGGCCTGTACATTGCAGACTCACTTGTTTGCACAGAACTGCTTAATGCCTCAAATGATGTAGTGGAAGTTTTAGCAGTAAAGGTCGAGAACCAAAACCTAGTCATTGTGGTAGTCTACAAGCCTCCGGATGCAACATCCCAGCAATTCCAAGAACAGCTGTTAAAAATTAACCACTGTCTGGAAAATCTTCCAGCTCCTGGATCCAACATCTTGCTCCTGGGGGATTTCAACTTAAGGCATCTAAAATGGAGGAATATAGCAAATAATATTGTTGCAGTAATAACACCAAGAGGCAGCTCTGATGAAAACTCACACTCACACGAGCTTTTAAATCTCTGCACAAAATTCAATTTAAACCAGCAAATAATAGAGCCTACTAGACTGGAGAATACACTAGACCTCATCTTCACTAACAATGATGATCTGATAAGAAATGTCACCATATCAAAAACAATATACTCAGATCACAACATAATTGAGGTTCAGACATGTATGCGTGGAGCCCCAGACCGACAAAATGAGACTAGTCACGAGGGAGCATTCACCAAATTCAACTTCAATAACAAAAACATAAAGTGGGACCAAGTAAACCAAGTCCTAACCGATATAAGCTGGGAAGATACACTAAGCAACACAGACCCCAACTTATGCCTAGAACAGATTAACTCGGTGGCACTCGATGTATGCACAAGGCTTATTCCTCTAAGAAAAAGGAGGAGTAGATGTAAAATAGAAAGAGACAGGCGCTCCCTTTACAGGCGACGGAAAAGAATAACAGAGCGGCTAAAAGAGGTCAATATATCTGAAATGCGTAGGGAGACACTGGTCAGAGAAATAGCAAGCATCGAACTTAAGCTAAAAGAATCCTTTAGGAGTCAGGAATCGCGGGAAGAACTAAAAGCTATAAATGAAATCGAAAGAAACCCAAAGTATTTCTTCTCCTATGCCAAATCAAAATCGAGAACAACGTCCAGTATTGGGCCCCTACTTAAACAAGATGGGTCCTACACAGATGACAGCAAGGAAATGAGTGAGCTACTCAAGTCCCAATATGACTCAGTTTTTAGCAAGCCGCTAACCAGACTGAGAGTCGAAGATCAAAATGAATTTTTTATGAGAGAGCCACAAAATTTGATTAACACAAGCCTATCCGATGTTATCCTGACGCCAAATGACTTCGAACAGGCGATAAATGACATGCCCATGCACTCTGCCCCAGGGCCAGACTCATGGAACTCCGTGTTCATCAAGAACTGCAAGAAGCCCCTATCACGAGCCTTTTCCATCCTATGGAGAGGGAGCATGGACACGGGGGTCGTCCCACAGTTACTAAAAACAACAGACATAGCCCCACTCCACAAAGGGGGCAGTAAAGCAATAGCAAAGAACTACAGACCAATAGCACTAACATCCCATATCATAAAAATCTTTGAAAGGGTCCTAAGAAGCAAGATCACCACCCATCTAGAAACCCATCAGTTACACAACCCAGGGCAACATGGGTTTAGAACAGGTCGCTCCTGTCTGTCTCAACTATTGGATCACTACGACAAGGTCCTAAATGCACTAGAAGACAAAAAGAATGCAGATGTAATATATACAGACTTTGCAAAAGCCTTCGACAAGTGTGACCATGGCGTAATAGCGCACAAAATGCGTGCTAAAGGAATAACAGGAAAAGTCGGTCGATGGATCTATAATTTCCTCACTAACAGAACACAGAGAGTAGTCGTCAACAGAGTAAAGTCCGAGGCAGCTACGGTGAAAAGCTCTGTTCCACAAGGCACAGTACTAGCTCCCATCTTGTTCTTCATCCTCATATCCGACATAGACAAGGATGTCAGCCACAGCACCGTGTCTTCCTTTGCAGATGACACCCGAATCTGCATGACAGTGTCTTCCATTGCAGACACTGCAAGGCTCCAGGCGGACATCAACCAAATCTTTCAGTGGGCTGCGGAAAACAATATGAAGTTCAACGATGAGAAATTTCAATTACTCAGATATGGTAAACATGAGGAAATTAAATCTTCATCAGAATACAAAACAAATTCTGGCCACAAAATAGAGCGAAACACCAACGTCAAAGACCTGGGAGTGATTATGTAAGAGGATCTCACCTTCAAGGACCATAACATTGTATCAATCGCATCTGCTAGAAAAATGACAGGATAGATAATGAGAACCTTCAAAACTAGGGAGGCCAAGCTCATGATGACACTCTTCAGGTCACTTGTTCTATCTAGGCTGGAATATTGCTGCACTCTAACAGCACCTTTCAAGGCAGGTGAAATTGCCGACCTAGAAAATGTACAGAGAACTTTCACGGCGCGCATAACGGAGATAAAACACCTCAATTACTGGGAGCGCTTGAGGTTTCTAAACCTGTATTCCCTGGAACGCAGGAGGGAGAGATACATGATTATATACACCTGGAAAATCCTAGAGGGACTAGTACCGAACTTGCACACGAAAATCACTCACTACGAAAGCAAAAGACTTGGCAGACGATGCACCATCCCCCCAATGAAAAGCAGGGGTGTCACTAGCACGTTAAGAGACCATACAATAAGTGTCAGGGGCCCGAGACTGTTCAACTGCCTCCCAGCACACATAAGGGGGATTACCAACAGACCCCTGGCAGTCTTCAAGCTGGCACTGGACAAGCACCTAAAGTCAGTTCCTGATCAGCCGGGCTGTGGCTCGTACGTTGGTTTGCGTGCAGCCAGCAGCAACAGCCTGGTTGATCAGGGGCTAATCCACCAGGAGGCCTGGTCACAGACCGGGCCGCGGGGGCGTTGACCCCCGAAACTCTCTCCAGGTAAACTCCAGGTAAGTCTTATAAAAACCATACCTATTACAATGATTCTAAACTTCGAACATTGAAACGTACTGCTCGCAGACTAGGCCTAGCCTATAGAAACCATCGTACCCCTGAAATGCTGAGCCTCTTCCAAACTGCCCTTGCTGCTGCCAGAGAGCGTATGACAGAGCTGCGGCAAACAGACTGGGAACAATTTGTCAATGGTCTCAATGCTCACACCCCACTTAGCCGGGCATGGAGGGACATAAATAGAATTAAGGGTAACAGAACTGGGCAGATAGCGCACCCTCATCCCTTGCATAGGGCGAATGAGTTAGTCAGTGCTTGGGCTGCTACATCTAGCTATGACAGTCTTCCCAGTACCACACAGGCAAAATTAATGGACAAATATGATGCAAGGGAGAGACTTGTTTGCTTTATGCTCAGCAAGGCAGATGACTGCAACATTCCTTTCACTAATTATGAACTTGATGCAGCACTAACTAAGGGCAACTCCACGTCGCCTGGTGAGGATGGTATTACTTACAACATACTCAGATTGCTGTGTCGAGTACCTGGTAATCCTTTACTTGAATTATATAACATGAGTTATGTCACTGGGGAGCTCCCTAAATCATGGACCAATAGCCTCATTATTCCCATTCCGAAGCCCAATCAACAAAACTCATTTCGCCCAATATCCCTTACTAGCTGCTTGTGTAAAACATTCGAAAGGATGATTCTTTATCGTCTTATGCACAGAATTAAGGAATTCTTGTCACCCCGGTTGCATGGCTTCATGCATGGAAGGAGTGTGCATCATTGCATTACCACCTTTCTCACTCTGCACACTGACAGCTCATACACTACGTTCCTTGACCTTAAATCCGCTTTTGATGTAGCCAACCGACATGTAATCATTAGTGAACTTGCCAGAATGGATGTTGGAGGATGGCTTCTCCGCTGGATTAAAGGTTACCTGTCCAACAGAAAGTCGTCTGTGTTGTTCCAGGGACATAGAAGTGCAACTAAAGATTTTGAATTAGGAACCCCACAGGGAGGTGTGCTTAGTCCCACCCTTTTCAACATTTTGATTAATGCCTTACTTAATGCCATGCCTAGCCAGCCCCATCATTATATGGTTAGTTTTGCTGATGACATAATGATTCACACCACCGGATTCTCCAACACCCAAAACATTCTTAATCATGTACTAGCCTCGTGTCAGGACCTGGGGTTAATAATTTCAGGGGATAAAACAAAGATACTCAACAGGCGTCCTCCTCGGCAGAGAGGCACAGTTCGTCAGATCCAGTTGCATGATGGGTCTCTTCTAGAATATGTAAGCAGATACCGGTATCTAGGCTTTGAGGTTCCACTACTTGGACCTGTTGTAACGAGACTTTGTCGCCAATACAAAGAAAGGCTGAGAGCACTTAGAGTTGTGGCAGGTTTTCATCCCAGGTATGGAGCTAATGTTAAAATTGTGAAAATGATGTATCTTGCTTATATTAGATCATTGGTTGATTATGCGGCGCCACTACTTGCACTCGTGTCTGACTGGAAGCTTGGAGGGCTGGAAAAACTGCAAAACGAAGCAATGAGGATCATCCTAGGATGCCCTCGTACTGCCAAAATTTTAAATATGCGGAAAGAACTTAATATTCCAAGCATTAGAGATCGTGTTACTGAAAGAAATATCCTTATTGGGGTCAATATGCTTAGGCTAGCCCATTCAAACCCCTGCACAGAAGCCCTCCAGACTTTCCTCAGCACTGGTGAATATCCTTCCAGATGGATCGAAAAAACTGGAACCGACCTCCGCATGAACCAGCTACATGATCTATATCAAGTTAGACAACAGAGACATTTCCCTGCTCCATGGGATATTAACCCATTCCAAACTACCATTCCTCCATTTCCCCCCAAAACTCTTCTTAAATCACAACCAAAGCTTCGTCTTGAAGCCAAACATGATGCCTTAAGCTGTATTGATAACTTAGTCACACAGAACACTCTTTCACAAATTATTTACGTCGATGGTTCTGTTCACCAGTCCACTGGTGCAGCTGGTAGTGCTGCTGTTGTCACAGAGTGATGGCTCTCATAAAGAAATTGGAGCACGCATCAATAACTGGGCCTCTACCCTTCAAACAGAACTGTTTGCCATACTCCTTGCACTCAAATGTGTCCATGTATCTAAGGTTGACACTTTAATTGTAACTGATTCTCTGTCATCCATAAATGCTCTCAACTCATTAAGTATAAATTGTGGCATGCTTGTGTCAGAAGCCATACATAGGTATGGTAAGATTGTGGACAGTGGAGTCAGAGTGCACATGCTGTGGATTCCATCTCACATTGGTCTTCAGATGCATGATAGAACTGATAAATTGGCTAAGCTGTATGCTTTCAAAGAGGGGGTAGATTACAATCTTGGGTTGTCAGTTAGCAGTTTGGGAACAATAATACGAAAAGAACTTCAAATGAACTTTATTGACTTAAGACTTGGGGAGATTGACACAAGTCAGTCCATCTATCATCATTCCATCATGCAGGAGGAGCCACATGTCTATGGTGCATCCAACAAGATAAGCAGACTCTTGGATGTCACTACTGCCCGGCTCCGGCTGGGTTACAAGTATCTATGGCAGGTTAAATCACCACCACCAGATGTAGACCAAACGAAATGTAAACTTTGCCAGATGAACTATTGTCACACCTTGCGTCATTATGTACTGGAGTATGATCAAATTAATGAATTTAGAAACAACTCACTCAGAAATGTTCAAGAAATGGCAAAGTATTTTATCCACAGTGGTATATTACAGACCATTCTGGAGAAATACCCTGACTTTGCTAGCTGTAAATAATGCATTACCATGTGTGTGTGTGCGTGGGTGTGTGTACTCACCTATTTGTACTCACCTGTTTGTGGTTGCAGGGGTCGAGTCCTAGCTCCTGGCCCCGCCTCTTCACCGGTTGCTACTAGACCCTCTCTCTCCCCGCTCCATGAGCTTTATCAAACCTCGTCTTAAAACTGTGTATGGTTCCTGCCTCCACTACGTCATTTTCTAGGCTATTCCATTGCCTTACAACTCTATGACTGAAGAAATACTTCCTACTATCTCTCTGACTCATTTGTGTCTTCAACTTTCAATTGTGGCCTCTTGTTTCTGTGTCCCCTCCCTGGAACATCCTGTCCTTGTCCACCTTGTCTATTCCACGCAGTATTTTATATGTCGTTATCATGTCTCCCCTGACCCTCCTGTCCTCCAGTGTCGTCAGGCCGATTTCCCTTAATCTTTCTTCATAGGACATTCCCCTTAGCTCTGGAACTAACCTTGTTGCAAACCTTTGTACTTTCTCTAGTTTCTTGACGTGCTTTATCAAGTGCGGGTTCCAAACAGGTGCTGCATACTCCAGTATGGGCCTGACATACACGGTGTACAGTGTCTTGAATGATTCCTTACTAAGGTGTCGGAATGCTGTTCTCAGGTTTGCCAGGCGCCCATATGCTGCAGCAGTTATCTGATTGATGTGTGCTTCCGGAGACATGCTCGGTGTTATACTCACCCCAAGATCTTTCTCCTTGAGTGAGGTTTGCAGTCTTTGGCCACCTAGCCTATACTCTGTCTGTGGTCTTCTGTGCCCTTCCCCTATCTTCATGACTTTGCATTTGGCAGGATTAAATTCGAGAAGCCATTTGCTGGACCAGGTGTCCAGTCTGTCCAGGTCTCTTTGAAGTCCTGCCTGGTCCTCATCAGATTTAATTCTCCTCATTAACTTCACATCATCTGCAAACAGGGACACTTCTGAGTCTAACCCTTCCGTCATGTCGTTCACATATACCAAAAATAGCACTGGTCCTAGGACCGACCCCTGTGGGACCCCGCTCGTCACAGGTGCCCACTGTGATACATCATTACGTACCATGACTCGTTGTTGCCTCCCTGTCAGGTATTCTCTGATCCATTGCAGTGCCCTTCCTGTTATATGCGCCTGATGCTCTAGCTTCTGCACTAATCTCTTGTGAGGAACTGTGTCAAAGGCCTTCTTGCAGTCCAAGAAGATGCAATCAACCCACCCCTCTCTTTCTTGTCTTACTTCTGTTATTTTATCATAAAACTCCAGAAGGTTTGTGACACAGGATTTGCCTTCCGTGAATCCGTGCTGGTTGGCATTTATACTCCTGTTCCGTTCCAGGTGCTCCACCACTCTCCTCCTGATAATCTTCTCCATAATTTTGCATACTATACACGTCAATGACACAGGTCTATAGTTTAGTGCCTCTTTTCTGTCTCCTTTTTTGAAAATGGGAACTACATTTGCCGTCTTCCATACCTCAGGTAGTTGCCCAGTTTCCAGGGATGTGTTGAAGATTGTGGTAAGTGGTACGCACAACATATCTGCTCCCTCTCTAAGGACCCATGGAGAGATGTTGTCCGGTCCCATTGCCTTTGAGGTATCGATGTCCCTGTGTGTGTGTGTGTGTGTGTGTGTGTGTCTGTCTGTGTGTGTCTGTGTGTGTACTCACCTATTTGTGGTTGCGTGCATGTGTGTGTGTGTGTGTGTGTGTGTGTGTGTGTGTGTGTGTGTGTGTGTGTGTGTGTGTGTGTGTGTGTGTGTGTCTGTCTGTCTGTCTGTGTGTGTCTGTGTGTGTACTCACCTATTTGTGGTTGCGTGCGTGTGTGTGTGTGTGTGTGTGTGTGTGTGTGTGTGTGTGTGTGTGTGTGTGTGTGTGTGTGTGTGTGTGTGTGTGTGTGTGAGTGTGTGTGTGTGTGTGTGTGTGTGTGTGCGTGGGTGGGTGTGGGTGTGGGTGTGGGTGTGGGTGTGGGTGTGTGTGTGGGTGTGGGTGTGTGTGTGGGTGTGGGTGTGCGTCCTTGTGTGTATGCATATATTTGTACGCTCGTGTGCACATGTCCGTGCGTGCGCCCTCGTGTGTGTATGTGTGCGCGCGCGCTAGTGTGGGTGTATGATCCACTTAATATTTGTATTTATAACTCATTACAATTGTGACCAGGTGTGGACGTATCAGTGGTTCATTACTTTGTAATTTGTTCATGACTGTAACCATGTATAGGAGTGAAGCTGATTCATTACCTCTGTAACTTGCCATGATTGTGACCAGATCTACCTGGAGTTCATTACCTTTGTAACTAGTTCAGCTATCATAACTTTGGGGTCCAGTCACTGGACCCATTATGTACCTTTGTAATCTTTTGACTACCGCCCACAGGATGGGTATGGGGTGCATAATAAAGATATTAAACTAAAGTGTGTGTGTGTGTGTGTGTGTGTGTGTGTGTGTGTGTGTGTGTGTGTGTGTGTGTGTGTGTGTGTGTGTGTGTACTCACCTATTTGTGGTTGCAGGGGTCGAGTCTTAGCTCCTGGCCCCGCCTCTTCACCGGTTGCTACTGGGCCCTCTCTCTCCCCGCTCCATGAGCTTTATCAAACCTCGTCTTAAAACTGTGTATGGTTCCTGCCTCCACTACGTCATTTTCTAGGCTATTCCACTGCCTTACAACTCTATGAGTGAAGAAATACTTCCTACTATCTCTCTGACTTATTTGTGTCTTCAACTTCCAATTGTGGCCTCTTGTTTCTGTGTCCCCTCCCTGGAAGTGTGTGTGTGTGTGTGTGTGTGTGTGTGTGTGTGTGTGTGTGTGTGTGTGTGTGTGTGTGTGTGTGTGTACTCACCTATTTGTACTCACCTATTTGTGGTTGCAGGGGTCGAGTCCTAGCTCCTGGCCCCGCCTCTTCACCGGTTGCTACTAGGCCCTCTCTCTCCCCGCTCCATGAGCTTTATCAAACCTCGTCTTAAAACTGTGTATGGTTCCTGCCTCCACTACGTCATTTTCTAGGCTATTCCACTGCCTTACAACTCTATGACTGAAGAAATACTTCCTACTATCTCTCTGACTCATTTGTGTCTTCAACTTCCAATTGTGGCCTCTTGTTTCTGTGTCCCCTCCCTGGAACATCCTGTCTTTGTCCACCTTGTCTATTCCACGCAGTATTTTATATGTCGTTATCATGTCTCCCCTGACCCTCCTGTCCTCCAGTGTCGTCAGGCCGATTTCCCTTAATCTTTCTTCATAGGACATTCCCCTTAGCTCTGGAACTAACCTTGTCGCAAACCTTTGTACTTTCTCTAGTTTCTTGACGTGCTTTACCAAGTGCGGGTTCCAAACAGGTGCTGCATACTCCAGTATGGGCCTGACATACACGGTGTACAGTGTCTTGAATGATTCCTTACTAAGGTATCGGAATGCTGTTCTCAGGTTTGCCAGGCGCCCATATGCTGCAGCAGTTATCTGATTGATGTGTGCTTCCGGAGACATGCTCGGTGTTATACTCACCCCAAGATCTTTCTCCTTGAGTGAGGTTTGCAGTCTTTGGCCACCTAGCCTATACTCCGTCTGTGGTCTTCTGTGCCCTTCCCCTATCTTCATGACTTTGCATTTGGCAGGATTAAATTCGAGAAGCCATTTGCTGGACCAGGTGTCCAGTCTGTCCAGGTCTCTTTGAAGTCCTGCCTGGTCCTCATCAGATTTAATTCTCCTCATTAACTTCACATCATCTGCAAACAGGGACACTTCTGAGTCTAACCCTTCCGTCATGTCGTTCACATATACCAAAAATAGCACTGGTCCTAGGACCGACCCCTGTGGGACCCCGCTCGTCACAGGTGCCCACTGTGTGTGTGTGTGTGTGACTCAACAATCAATATTTGCACCAATAACTCACTACAGTTGTGACCGGGTGTAGAAGTGTGAATTGCTCATTACACTATAATTTGTTCATGATTGTAGCCATGTATAAACGTAAGTAACCATTCTTACAGAATTCATTACCTTTGTACCTAGTTCAGCTATCAAAACTTTGGGGGCCCAGTCCCTGGACCCATTACGTACCTCTGTAATCTGTAAATACCTTTGTAACTTGTCATCATTGTGACCAGACCTACCTGGAGTTCATTACCTTTGTAAATTGTGAGTTCATTATCTCTGTAACTTGCTCAGCTATCAAAACTTTGGAGTCCAGTCCCTGGACCCATTATGTACCTCTGTAATCTTTTGACTACCGCCCACAGGATGGGTATGGGGTGCATAATAAACATATTAAACTAACTAAACAATGAGTAATTACCTTATTTAGCATCTTGAACTTATCACTCAACACGGTCACGTTATTGTAATCTTCATCACTTCCCTCAGGATTATCTCTATAGACAGGTGCAGCTTCTAACCTTCGTCCACATGACTTAAGAAATCGTAATGACACGATTGCAAATAAACCATCTAAGCGTCAGGAGTGTCGCTCATGTATGACAGAGGGCGATTGTTTACCCAATTCTCTGCCTCCACCAACACTGCACGGAATTCCTCCAAATTAATTCTCTTCCTGTGTAGCACCTTACGAAGACATCTTTTCACTGTACCTATCATTCTTTCCTACAATCCTCCCTGCCAAGGGGTTCTGGGAGTAATAAATTTCCAGACACACCCTCACTGGGTCAACAAAGATTGTACATCGTCACTCTTATTTAATTCCATCAAGTTGGTATAAACTTTGGTAATAAATACCGACAAGTTGGTTTAGAAAGACACGTAAGCAAGCACTATGACATATTTATTATTGGTTAGAAGTGATCAAGGTCCCAGGACCGAAACGTTTTCTAATAAATATGTCATAGTGTTTGCTTTCGTGTCTTTCTAAACCAATTCCATCAAGTGTTGAGCACCCGCTACAAAATTGGTGGCATTATCTGAGATCATCAATCTTGGACAGGATCTCCTAGCTGCAAATTTCCGGAACAGCTGTATGAACTGTTCTGCAGACAAGTCGTGAGCCACTTCTAGATGAACAGCCCTAGTAGCTGTACAAGTAAATAGACATACATACACCTTCAAAGGAACACCATCTGAAGTACCTGTTAAAATGATTGGCCCACTATAGTCCACTCCCGTCACATCAAATGGTTTTATCAACTGCACACGTTCCTTGGAAAATGGTGGAGGACCTGGGTACATGTAGGTTCTGGCATCCACCCGGCGACATATTACTGTTGTGATAGAAACACAGGCCTTATCTCTAGGCTTTATTGAACATAGAATCTTCATAGTACTTCTGCAACAACAAAATATAATGACTAGTACATCTAATAATGGCTTCTACAGGGATGGTGATGTCTTGCATATGTCAAGAGAAAAGTTATAACTACAGGCCACATATTTAAACTCACCATGTAATCTGCATCACTGATAAATGGATATAGTAGGAGAGAATCACACACCATGTGTTGGCGCCCATGACACACACCAAACTGTTGTTGTTGTTAAGGGCCCCAAGAGGTGGTGCAATATTATCCTGCTGCTGCTCCCCACAGGACCAGTATCACTACAATTACACACGACTTGATAACCCTTTTTACACTTTGCCGTCCTTGTGGAATCCAGGAGGTTTCCCGAATACAGTTTAAGGTATCCTGTACCCCACCATGCATCACGTTATTATGGGCATTAAAGACAATCAAGGTTGTCAGGTGATGAGTTTTGGGCAGCAAGATAGGGTGTTCAGCATATTCCCCCAATTCAGCATTTTGTAACCTGCCTCTGCACCTAATTACATCATCCTCTAAATACAGCCCCAGCTTTTCTATTATTGAGCCTTTCACAATTTTTCCTTCCATCATTAATTTAATCTCATCCCTGTAGGTTTCTTCTTGTACCCTCTGTAGCCAGTATTTCAGAGGATGAAAATTATGTGAGATGTTCATCTTACTTACAAATTTAAACACTAACCTTGTCACATTAATCAGCTTGGGTAAGGAACAATACCTATTCATATCAATGGCTAAGGAGGGACTACTGACTGGAGCGGTGCTCACCGAAATTTCGACAGGAGCAATATGTGCCTTTTGCACCGGCCAGTTAATTTTGTCCACCAGCCAACTTGGCCCTTTAAACCACGATAAAGCACTCACAAATTTTCGTAAGTCAAGCCTCGAGACAAGAAGTCAGCCGGATTCTCGTCACCAGGGATGTGATTAAAGGTTAACATATGCTGACCCAGACTGTTATATTTCTCCTGCATTTGATTGATTTCAGCGACTCTGTTTTGTACGTACACAATCTTACTGTTACCATTACGAATCCATTGTAAGGATACCTCATTATCAGACCAAAATATGGTGTCGCTGATATTTATCTCTCGCAATTTATTTCTTATATAATTGGCTAATTTGATACCTCCATAAATGGCTGTTAACTCCAACTGAGGTAAGGTACGTGATTTGATTGGAGCCACCTTAATCTTAGACATAACAAGAGAAATGGCACTATTGCATTGAAGGTAAGCGACTGCTCCATATGCCAATTTCTAAGCATCGGAAAAAATGTGGAGTACATTTTCTCCATCTTGGCTGGCCACATTACGTGGGAACTCCAACATTGGTAATTTTACATATTCACCTATTATTTCTTCCCACTTTTCAACAAATTCCTCAGGTAGGGTTTCATCCCAAGCACACTTAAGCTTCCATGCTTCTTGTATCAACAATTTTCCTCTTATGGTAAGTGGGGACACTAAGCCTAGTGGATCGAAGCATTTTGAAACTTCCGCAAGTAAGACTCTCTTGGTTAATTTATTGGGCATACTGTAGTTATTAGACTTTAACGATAACAAGTCTCTCTCTGTGTCCCAAGTCAGTCCCAGCACATTACTATATTTAGACACTTCAACTCCAGGGTTGTCTTTATTTATTTGAGCCCTTAAACTGGACGAATTACTGTTCCATTCCCTCAGGGGCATATTTGGACCTTGCATTATTTCATTAGCCCCTTCATATATGCTCATTAGTTCCTCTTCAGTAGATGTCACCCCCAGGAAATTGTCCACATAAAATTGTTTACCCATTACTCCACTCAGTGGACCACCTGTACGCAGGAGGCAGTTGGACAGTTTTCCGCGCGCTCTCAAAAAAAAAATCGAAAAATTATGGAAATTGAGCTATTTATACCGAAAAATAGCTTAACTCTTTGGCAACACAATGATACAAGGATCAATGTTCTACGATGTTTCTACAAGAAATTATAGTCATTTATATCAGGTATGGTGACAGCGATGTGAGTAGCGCGTCTGTTCACAGCCCAAATATTTTTTGGAATTTTTTCCTTGTTTTTTATCGCTTTTTCTTTCATTATTCTTTCTAATATAATAACTGACTATTTGGCATCATAAAACAGTAGGCGGAGCTTATCCGTAGACTTAGAGACAACCCGGTGGTCTGGATGGTGCACCCGGTGGTCTGGTGGCTAAAGCTCCCGCTTCACACACGGAGGGCCCGGGTTCGATTCCCGGTGGGTGGAAATTTCGACACGTTTCCTTACACCTATTGTCCTGTTCACCTAGCAGCAAATAGGTACCTGGGTGTTAGTCGACTGGTGTGGGTCGCATCCTGGGGGACAAGATTAAGGACCCCAATGGAAATAAGTTAGACAGTCCTCGATGACGCACTGACTTTCTTGGGTTATCCTGGGTGGCTAACCCTCCGGGGTTAAAAATCCGAACGAAATCTTATCTTATCTTATCTTATCAGGCACCATATGGGAACGCTCGGCAGTGTTCCCGCTCCAGAGAGTGCCAGGAGAAATCACTTCATTGTTATGCTTATATCAGCTTATATATCAACTCTACGACTTATTTATCTTTCAGAATTGATCTAATATGATATAATAAATACTATAAATAACATACAAACATGTTATATACTCTAGACTGAATAAAATAAGCCATAATATTACAAGAGACAATCGGGAATATTTCGATGTATATGAGTGAATCCTCTCATGTCGTCTCTATGTCGTATTCTTTGATCTTTTTAGATAGATTTTGCCACCGAAGTGGCTAGTTTATTGTGCACCCCATATCCATCCTGTGGACGGTAGCGCGAGAGCATATGGATACACAAAAGGCCTAGGAACTAGGCCCCCAAAGGGTTAACAGGAATACATATGGATTTATATCTACATATCTATAGTTCACTTATCTGTTACAAGCAAATTTAGGAAATTTGCTTAGTATATCTGGTATCTTATTTTCTTTAATAATATATCTTGACATGTCACATAGGTTATTATACTGTCTGTCTCTGTATTCCTCAATAAGTGGACAATTAAGCACATAGTGTACAAGAGAATGACCATATGCCTGATCACATAATTTACATTTAGTTTGATCATCATCTGTGTGTCTCCCAAACTGCCAGAAGTACTTGTAACCAAGCCTAAGCCTGGCCACTACAACATCAGTCAGTCTGTTCACATTGCAAGTTGCTCCATAAACATACTTATCTACGTTCATGTTATCATAGTGGGTTATAGATCTACTCAGGCTTCTAACTGCATTCCTATAACAATCATTTTCATTATTTACTTCTCTCCTAATATTATTCCTAATGCTAGACACAGTTATACCAAAGTTATATTCTACATTCTCCTTCTCGATACTCTTCTTGGCTAACATATCAACTTTATCATGAAGGAGTAATCCAATGTGTGATGGGATCCATAGCAATTGTACATTAATTCCTTTGTCCCTAATTTTTGAGTATCTATACCTGGCTTCCCCAATGAGCATGTTGTTGGAGTCATTATATGAGCCAAGAGCCTTCAATGATGACATAGAATCAGTAATGATGATAGAGTCAAGCTCAGTGTCATAGGTTAGCTTTAGCGCCATTAGGATTGCAAACAATTCAGTTTGCAGTGTAGACGCCCAGTTGTTAATTCTTATGCCTAACTCAACAAATTTATTATCGTTCTTAACTAGGGAGGTGGCAACAAGAGCAGATGCAGCCCTGCCAGAAGACTCCTGTTTAGATCCATCAGTGTATATAACTTGTGATAACTTGTTACTACCAGCTAGGTGAGAAATTTCTTCTTGAGCAGTTGCTCTAACAAGAGATTTAAGGAAGGGATTACTAGCAATGAGCTTCTTGGGAGGAACTTGTAGGTATGTGATATTAAATGAACACATCTTCCATGGAGGGGTGAAATGCTCTTGTTGCCTACAGTGATACAGTTCATGAGCAAGAGAAAACGGTATTTTGAAGAGGATAACTGCACTAGAACATCAGTTTACTAAGAAATACACCCAAACAAACGCGATTTTCGCGAAAAAAAACAAAAAAAAATCGAGACGGCGGGCCGGCTGGCATTCCAGACCAATATCTCGGAAGTAACTTATTCACCGAGTGTCATTAATTCTTCATTTATTACTTAATTAAATGGAATAATATTCACAGAAATTGTAAAATAATGATTTCTCTAATTACTAAAGGTATATTTTTGTGAAAATTTGTGTGGACTGCCTCCAAGTGAGTCGCCTACCCTGGCAAACTCTGTTGACACCGAGCTCTGAGGTGGGTACCTCAGCCTCACAAGTGGCTTATAGGACAGATTTTCACAAATGATTGGAATTGCAAGAAACCTCGCCTGCATGCACGTATAAAGGACTAACTTACTTGGTGTTGCAGCATATATCCTGATCTTCACTTCCCTAAGCTAGCCTTAGCCCCTTTGGACTCCCCCTCAGAAACCATGTGCAACCAGGAGCATTAATTCCTGCAATATTCAATCGTAATTAGTGTCCTGCCTGCACCTCAGAAATTCCTATATCCAAGAGGGTATGTATCCCCTAGTATAACTATGCAGACTCAGACACTAGCTTCTAGACTGCTCTGAGACACTGGTACTTACTGGGCATGCTCTGCCAGCTGCAGCACAGGCCCACAGATAAACTCACTCACAATCTCCCCAGACACTGGCCAGAAATCTACGAGATAAAGGAGGTCTTGTCTTACTGTATGGGCCTGACGGAGGAGGTCATCTATGGTACATCGAGGTGCCTCTTCCAGATTTCCCCAGCTCTCAAATGTGAAGACACGTGGGGGCGCCGTCTGCTGATCACGGCACGTCTTGTCCAGTTGGTGTCTGTCTTAAGAAGAATGAGCTGGTCCCTCTTCCAGACCCTCATCTCTTCTTTCAAACTAGGGCTGCCAGTTCTCCCTAGCTAACTTATCCTAGTGTTTGCCTACATTATCGGCCTATTACTACCTATGTTAAGGTCTTAGGTCTACATTATCATTATCTACAGATTAGATTTAGATTTTGCCACCGAAGTGGCTAGTTTATTGTGCACCCCATATCCATCCTGTGGACGGTAGCGCAAGAGCATATGGATACACAAAAGGCCTAGGAACTAGGCCCCAAAGGGTTAACAGGAATACATATGGATTTATATCTACATATCTATAGTTCACTTATCTGTTACAAGCAAATTTAGGAAATTTGCTTAGTATATCTGGTATCTTATTTTCATTAATAAGATATCTTGACATGTCACATAGGTTATTATACTGTCTGTCTCTGTATTCCTCAATAAGTGGACAATTAAGCACATAGTGTTCAAGAGAATGACCATATGCCTGATCACATAATTTACATTTAGTTTGATCATCATCTGTGTGTCTCCCAAACTGCCAGAAGTACTTATAACCAAGCCTAAGCCTGGCCACTACAACATCAGTCAGTCTGTTCACATTGCAAGTTGCTCCATAAACATACTTATCTACGTTCATGTTATCATAGTGGGTTATAGATCTACTCAGGCTTCTAACTGCATTCCTATAACAATCATTTTCATTATTTACTTCTCTCCTAATATTATTCCTAATGCTAGACACAGTTATACGAAAGTTATATTCTACATTCTCCTTCTCGATACTCTTCTTGGCTAACATATCAACTTTATCATGAAGGAGTAATCCAATGTGTGATGGGATCCATAGCAATTGTACATTAATTCCTTTTTCCCTAATTTTTGAGTATCTATACCTGGCTTCCCCAATGAGCATGTTGTTGGAGTCATTATATGAGCCAAGAGCCTTCAATGATGACATAGAATCAGTAATGATGATAGAGTCAAGCTCAGTGTCATAGGTTAGCTTTAGCGCCATTAGGATTGCAAACAATTCAGTTTGCAGTGTAGACGCCCAGTTGTTAATTCTTATGCCTAACTCAACAAATTTATTATCGTTCTTAACTAGGGAGGTGGCAACAAGAGCAGATGCAGCCCTGCCAGAAGACTCCTGTTTAGATCCATCAGTGTATATAACTTGTGATGACTTGTTACTAGCAGCTAGGTGAGAAATTTCTTCTTGAGCAGTTGCTCTAACAAGAGATTTAAGGAAGGGATTACTAGCAATGAGCTTCTTGGGAGGAACTTGTAGGTATGTGATATTAAATGAACACATCTTCCATGGAGGGGTGAAATGCTCTTGTTGCCTACAGTGATACAGTTCATGCAGGTTATAAAACTTAATGCAATTGCACGTTTTCACAATCCATTTAGATCTGTGTGTATTTACCTCTAGACACTTGGTAAGATTCACTGTGACAGTGTCTGGTTCGTTTCTCAACATTCTAATACCGAGTACAGTGTTAATTTCAACAATCCTGTCACTGATACTAGAAATACCAAGCTCCTTCCTCATGTTAAGAACTTTTGTAGATCTGGGACAGCCAAGAATAATCCTGAGAGCTTCATTTTGCATTAACTCCAAGGGTCGGAGAGAACTTTCTCTAGCTAATATCAACATGGGAGCAGCATAATCAATTAAGGACCTAACATAGGCTATGTACATCATTCTCACGATTCTCACATTTGCACCATAGTTGGGATTGTAGCCAGCAACAGCTTTGAGAGCATTTAGCCTAGCTTTACATTTCTTGTTTAGTTGTGGTATAGTGGATTTGTTAAAGGGTACATCTACACCAAGATATCTGTAAGTTTTAACGTAGCTAATGATTTCACCCTGCAAATAGATGGGTGGGGGATGTCGTTTGCTTGTTAATATCGTAGTTTTAGAGGAAGATATTATGAGGCCTAGTCGATTACAAATTGCTTGAACTTCATTAAGAATGGTATTCATCTTCTTATGCCCTGTTGTATGGATCATGATATCATCAGCATAGCTTATAGCTATATGTTTAGGTGAGGCAGGTAGAGCATTTAGGAGAGCATTAATCAGAATATTAAATAGCATGGGACTAAGAACTCCTCCCTGCGGTGGACCTAAAGACATTTCTTTAGAATCACTTCTGAAACTTAAATTGCCAGGCATACCATCTAAAGGGGACAAAAAGATACAAAACATCCAGGCCATGGGAAAACCTGGGTAGCCACAGCCACTCAAGAGGGAGAGGTTTTTTAGTGCCAGGAAGGAAAAAAAACTGGCAGGAAATGGCAGAAATCGTACACCAAATCCAGTCATTCCTGGAGTGGAACCTCAGTCGATGGCCTCCACTCCAAACCAACAGATACAGATACTAATGCCGGAAAAAAAATCCCCCCCCAGTACCAACAATACCACCAGTCCGATAACATTCTTCTTTGCAAATATACAGGGTCTAAAGCCAGCAACAAACAACAAAATACCTTTCATCCGTGGACTGCTTGCAGAGGCAAAGGCAATGTTCGCGGCTTTCACTGAGACCCACATAAAGGATCACTTGGACAATGAAATATGGATCCAAGGTTACAACCTATACAGATGTGACAGAGTGAACAGGCAAAAGGGGGGGGTTGGCCTGTACATTGCAGAGTCACTTGTTTGCACAGAACTGCTTAATGCCTCAAATGACGTAGTGGAAGTTTTAGCAGTAAAGGTCGAGAACCAAAACCTAGTCATTGTGGTAGTCTACAAGCCTCCGGATGCAACATCCCAGCAATTCCAGGAACAGCTGTTAAAAATTGACCACTGTCTGGAAAATCTTCCAGCTCCTGCACCCAACATCTTGCTCCTGGGGGATTTCAACTTAAGGCACCTAAAATGGAGGAATATAGCAAATAATATTGTTGCAGTAATAACACCAGGAGGCAGCTCTGATGAAAACTCACACTCACACGAGCTTTTAAATCTCTGCACAAAATTCAATTTAAACCAGCAAATAATAGAGCCTACTAGACTGGAGAATACACTAGACCTCATATTCACTAACAATGATGATCTGATAAGAAATGTCACCATATCAAAAACAATATACTCAGATCACAACATAATTGAGGTTCAGACATGTATGCGAGGAGCACCAGACCGACAAAATGAGACTAGTCACGAGGGAGCATTCACCAAATTCAACTTCAATAACAAAAACATAAAGTGGGACCAAGTAAACCAAGTCCTAACCGATATAAGCTGGGAAGATATACTAAGCAACACAGACCCAAACTTATGCCTAGAACAGATTAACTCGGTGGCACTCGATGTATGCACAAGGCTTATTCCTCTAAGAAAAAGGAGGAGTAGATGTAAAATAGAAAGAGACAGGCGCTCCCTTTACAGGCGACGGAAAAGAATAACAGAGCGGCTAAAAGAGGTCAATATATCTGAAATGCGCAGGGAGACACTGGTCAGAGAAATAGCAAGCATCGAACTTAAGCTAAAAGAATCCTTTAGGAGTCAGGAATCGCGGGAAGAACTAAAAGCTATAAATGAAATCGAAAGAAACCCAAAGTATTTCTTCTCCTATGCCAAATCAAAATCGAGAACAACGCCCAGTATTGGGCCCCTACTTAAACAAGATGGGTCCTACACAGATGACAGCAAGGAAATGAGTGAGCTACTCAAGTCCCAATATGACTCAGTTTTTAGCAAGCCGCTAACCAGACTGAGAGTCGAAGATCAAAATGAATTTTTTATGAGAGAGCCACAAAATTTGATTAAGTTAGTTTAATATGTTTATTATGCACCCCATACCCATCCTGTGGGCGGTAGTCAAAAGATTACAGAGGTACATAATGGGTCCAGGGACTGGGCCTCAAAGTTTTGATATATATATTAATTTGATTAACACAAGCCTATCCGATGTTATCCTGATGCCAAATGACTTCGAACAGGCGATAAATGACATGCCCATGCACTCTGCCCCAGGGCCAGACTCATGGAACTCTGTGTTCATCAAGAACTGCAAGAAGCCCCTATCACGAGCCTTTTCCATCCAATGGAGAGGGAGCATGGACACGGGGGTCGTCCCTCAGTTACTAAAAACAACAGACATAGCCCCACTCCACAAAGGGGGCAGTAAAGCAACAGCAAAGAACTACAGACCAATAGCACTAACATCCCATATCATAAAAATCTTTGAAAGGGTCCTAAGAAGCAAGATCACCACCCATCTAGAAACCCATCAGTTACACAACCCAGGGCAACATGGGTTTAGAACAGGTCGCTCCTGTCTGTCTCAACTACTGGATCACTACGACAAGGTCCTAAATGCACTAGAAAACAAAAAGAATGCAGATGTAATATATACAGACTTTGCAAAAGCCTTCGACAAGTGTGACCATGGCGTAATAGCGCACAAAATGCGCGCTAAAGGAATAACAGGAAAAGTCGGTCGATGGATCTATAATTTCCTCACTAACAGAACACAGAGAGTAGTCGTCAGCAGAGTAAAGTCCGAGGCAGCTACGGTGAAAAGCTCTGTTCCACAAGGCACAGTACTCGCTCCCATCTTGTTCCTCATCCTCATATCCGACATAGACGAGGATGTCAGCCACAGCACCGTGTCTTCCTTTGCAGATGACACCCGAATCTGCATGACAGTGTCTTCCATTGCAGACACTGCAAGGCTCCAGGCGGACATCAAACAAATCTTTCAGTGGGCTGCAGAAAACAATATGAAGTTCAACGATGAGAAATTTCAATTACTCAGATATGGTAAACATGAGGAAATTAAATCTTCATCAGAGTACAAAACAAATTCTGGCCACAAAATAGAGCGAAACACCAACGTCAAAGACCTGGGAGTGATTATGTCGGAGGATCTCACCTTCAAGGACCATAACATTGTATCAATCGCATCTGCTAGAAAAATGACAGGATGGATAATGAGAACCTTCAAAACTAGGGAGGCCAAGCCCATGATGACACTCTTCAGGTCACTTGTTCTATCTAGGCTGGAATATTGCTGCACTCTAACAGCACCTTTCAAGGCAGGTGAAATTGCCAACCTAGAAAATGTACAGAGAACTTTCACGGCGCGCATAACGGAGATAAAACACCTCAATTACTGGGAGCGCTTGAGGTTTCTAAACCTGTATTCCCTGGAACGCAGGAGGGAGAGATACATGATTATATACACCTGGAAAATCCTAGAGGGACTAGTACCGAACTTGCACACGAAAATCACTCACTACGAAAGCAAAAGACTTGGCAGACGATGCACCATCCCCCCAATGAAAAGCAGGGGTGTCACTAGCACGTTAAGAGACCATACAATAAGTGTCAGGGGCCCGAGACTGTTCAACTGCCTCCCAGCACACATAAGGGGGATTACCAACAGACCCCTGGCAGTCTTCAAGCTGGCACTGGACAAGCACCTAAAGTCAGTTCCTGATCAGCCGGGCTGTGGCTCGTACGTTGGTTTGCGTGCAGCCAGCAGCAACAGCCTGGTTGATCAGGCGCTGATCCACCAGGAGGCCTGGTCACAGACCGGGCCGCGGGGGCATTGACCCCCGAAACTCTCTCCAGGTAAACTCCAGGTAAGCCTTGGTCAAGGACAGAGGATACTCTATTTGACAGGTATCCTATTATCCAGCAGAGTAAGCTACCACCAATATTCATTTTGGCTAGTTCATGTAGTATAACGGTTCTGTTCGCAATATCAAATGCAGATTTTAGATCAAGAAAAGTGGTAAAACTAGTAGAGGTGTGTGCAGTGAGAAAGGTGGAAATACAGTTCTGCACACTTTTACCTTTCATGAACCCATAGAGGTAGGGGGAAAGTTGATGTCTGATTCTGTAGTACAGTCTGTTAAGCATCATTCTTTCAAAAGTTTTACAAAGACAACTAGTTAAGGAGATCGGCCTAAATGTATCAGGCTGTTGGGGCTTAGGGATAGGCACAATGAGACTATTGGTCCAGGAAGTAGGAAGAACGCCCTCAATGTAACTGAGATTATACAGTGCCAACAAAGGGTTATCAGGCACGTGCCTTAGAGTTCTGAGAATATCATAGGTTATACCATCCTCTCCAGAAGCAGTTGATCGACCTTTGGTTAATGCATTATCTAATTCATACTCGGTAAAGAGGCAATCACTCTCATCAATATTTTGGCTCATAAAATTAATCAGTTTCAACATTTCTTCAGAAGTACTCTCTAAATTTTTTCTAATATGAGATGGAAGGCTTTCATGCCTGGATGTTTTGGACCAGTCATTTATGAGGTCATTTGCTTTTTCAAGAGGAAAGGGATGAGCAACATTGCCAGTCTTTTTCCTGGTTATTTTATTTATACCTTTCCAAGCCAAACTCAAAGGGGTGGACCTATTTAATCCACTAACAAACTGTTCCCATTCCTGTTGCCTAAGTTCTTCCTTTCTATTCCTTGCATTTGTTAGTGCAGCTTGGAACGTTCTGAGCAGGTCTGGGGTTCTACATTCACGGTATGCTTTACCAATCCTCCTAGCTGCTTGTGTTAGATTGCGCAGCTGTGGATCATTATAGTATTTACATTGGTTTTTATTGTTATTTATAGTGGAGGGTTTTTGTTTCCTATTCCTGCCCACTTGATCTGTGAGAACACTCTCAATAGTGGTAATTAAATCATCATTAAATTTTTGTGTGCCAATGGGCTCGTAATTCTTATACCATTGATCCAAGTGGTTAATAAAGTTGTCTCTGTGTTCTGGTTTGAGAATAAGTTTCCTCCTTCTGTATTTAGCTCCTTGATTGCTGGAGATGTGATCAAGATTGACAGTTGTTAGTCTTGGGAAGTGATCAGATAGAAGATCATCAACTATGACAGAGTCATGCATCGTATATGATGTATTAAATCCAAGACACAGATCTAGTATGCCACCATATATGTGAGTAGGCTCAGTAGTGCCCACAATTCGAACATTATCATGCTCATTTAGCAATCTCACTAGTTTAGTTCCATTGGTGTTTGTTATAGACCCACCAATATTCTTATGTCTGGCATTAAAATCTCCAAGAATGATGGTAGGTTCACTATTGATGCGATCTGGTAAAGCATCAGGTCGAAGCTGGTTCGCTGGGGCATAGAGATTAAAAATGTTTATGGAAAAATCGCCTGCATATACTTTGACACCATGATACTGCATGTTAACTCGACTCTGCAAGGAAAGGAGTGAATGTGGCAAGCTCTTTCTGACATACATCACACAACAGTTGGTTGACCTTAGGTTATACGCTGCATATCCAGGCAAGTTTGGTGGAGGTGCTCCATCTTTCAATCTACATTCCTGCAAACAGATGACATCAATATTCTTGGTTGCACTAATATGATGTAAGTCAGGCAACCGCTTCCTGATGGAAGCAATGTTCCATGAAAAGATTTGTAATGTATCCATTGTAGTGAGTTATTACAATCTCTTACTCATAAGATGGTAAAACTATTATGCTTTGACTACAGTGTGCAGATACTTAAGAGCAAATAGCATAGTTTGTACGTCTTTATCTTCAGGACCTTTATTTTTAAGCATTTTTCGGCATTTTGGCAGCCAGTGATAAGGCAAGTCTTGAAGGCAAGAGTTATGGGCTTCTTTCTCACAAATTGCTGGAAGCTGAACGGAGATTGCTGCACTTTGGACTTCATCACCATTCTCAAGAGCATCATCCTGATTACATATATTTATTAAACTTGTCAGGATCTGTTCAAGATGCTCAATTTTTTTCTGGAAAGTTGTTATAATATGAGGAAGGTCTAACGAATCCAATGCCTCTCCGGAGGATGGCACTTCTGGGTTAGTGCTTTCTTTAACACCTATCACCTTAACAGGTACCATGGTTACATTAGTGTTCTCTGTTTCATCATTCATTGCAGGTAGGTCCTGTGCATCTGACTCATCTCCAATTTCCAGGGAGGTTACCTGTGTGGTGTCCGTCTCACTGTTGTAGTTGTGTGTATTGGGAGAAATGACAAACTCATCCCCATATTCAGGTGTAGCCATAGGTATCTGTAGTGGCAGACCAGTAGTTCCATATGTGCTAGCAGGGATGGCTAGCTCCTCCACAGCTGGTGTGTGTGATGGCATTCTGGTATCACCAGAATCCTTTGCAGTGAGGTGGGGTTCTTGCACACTTTGCAGAGGTTCAGTCTAAGATCTGGCTGTGGTAGACTGGATGGCCCCATCCTCAGTTACCATTAAAGGACTGTTATCAGGTTTACATCGAAGGTTGTTTGGGTTCTGACTGCAGTCCTTGTGGGAGACTGTAACCCCAACTTCTTTACAGTTAATACACTTAAATTTTCGGCTGTCAGGGCCTACTGTGCATTCTCTAGTGGAATGTGGTAAGATATGTGGTAAGATATGTGGTAAGATATGTTGATCGTGCTTTTTGTAATAGGAATAAGAAGATGAGAGATAGAGTGTGCTTCCCTGGAGCTGGTGTTGGGGACATTGTCAACAGACTGGATAATATCATGTCAGGTAATGGGAACAAGCCCATTATCTGTCTCAGTGCTGGTGGAAATGATATTGGGAAGGGTAGGAGAGAAGAGCTGCTAGATAAGTACAGGTCAGCTATAGATTTCATTAAGTCTAAGGGAGGGATCCCAATCATATGTAGCATCTTGCCTAGAAGGGGAGTAGGAAATGAATGGTTGTCTAGGGCAATTGGTGTAAATTGCTGGCTAGACAGATACTGCAAGGAACTTGCAATCCCATTCATTGACAACTGGAACAACTTTTATGGCAAACATGATATGTATGCAAGGGATGGGGTTCATCTCTCTGGGGCAGGGGTGGTAGCACTTGCAGACTCGATTGAGAAGGCCATTGGTGAAATGCCTATGATTTTAAACTGATGGAAGATAGAGGTATGGGTGTGTGTGGGAAACAAGCAGGTTCCAACACTAGGGTTGGAAACAGTAAATGTATAAAAGGCATTCAGCATGAAGTTATAAATAAAGACAATAGAACAGGTCAGCAAACAAAGGGGGACAGCAGAGGGCAGCAAGGGACTAGCTCCCTTAAGGTTTACTATACTAATAGCAGGAGTGTTAGAAATAAGATAGATGAGCTAAGATTAATTGCAAGTGCAGGAAACATAGATATTATTGCTATAACAGAGACCTGGCTCAATCTGAAAGATAGAGAGATGCCCTCTGAATGTCACATACAAGGCTATAAATTATTCCACACTGACAGGGTCAACAGGAAAGGTGGTGGAGTAGCGATGTATGTCAGAGACAATTTAAATTGTTGTGTTAGACAAGATATTAAATTAGAAGCGTCAGCCACTGAATCTGTTTGGTTACAGCTTCTCGAGGGCCGAGAAAAACTAATTTTGGGTGTGATTTACAGGGCCCCAAATCTTGATAGGGAGTGCAGTAAACTTCTATGGGACGAAATTCGTAAGGCATCTACATACGAAAATGTTGTGCTAATGGGAGATTTCAACTATAGACAGATTGACTGGAGCAATTTGACAGGAAATTTAGAGTCGGGTGACTTTCTTGATACGATCCAGGATTGTTTTTTAAAACAGTTTGTGACAGAGCCAACTAGGGGAAATAACCTCCTTGACTTGGTTCTTGCCAGTAGGGAAACACTAATTAATAATCTTGAGGTTAATGATGAGCTTGGGGAGAGTGATCACAAATCACTCAGTTTTAACATATCATGGAATTCCCCTAATAATGGCAATCAAGTCTCCGTCCCTGACTTTCGCTTGGCTGATTTCATAGGACTGAAAAATTACTTAGGTGGGCTGAACTGGAATGACCTGACTAGGGGTCAGGTAGGTAGTGATGGTTGCCGATATGATGCTTTCCAGGGCATAGTTCTAGCTGCTCAGTCAAATTATGTTCCAAATAGGGAAATCAGATCAAACAAAAATGATCCTAAATGGATGAACAATAGATTAAAATATCTGATTGGTCAAAAGAGAGGCATATATAGGCAAATCAAAAGAGGAGAGGGGCAATTAAGAAATCGATATATTCAGTTAAAGAGAGAAATAAAAAAGGGAATTAGAAAAGCAAATAGAGATTATGAGGTTAAAGTTGCAAGAGAATCGAAGACTAACCCAAAAGGATTCTTTCAGGTATACAGAAGTAAGATCAGGGACAAGATAGGCCCACTCAAAAGTTCCTCGGGTCAGCTCACTGACAGTGATAAGGAAATGTGTAGAATTTTTAACACATACTTCCTCTCAGTTTTTACACAGGAGGATACCAGCGATATTCCAGTAATGATAAATTATGTAGAACAGGACGATAATAAACTGTGCACTATTAGGGTCACAAGTGACATGGTCCTTAGGCAAATAGATAAATTAAAACCTAACAAATCCCCAGGCCCTGATGAACTGTATGCAAGGGTTCTAAAGGAATGTAAAGAGGAGCTTAGCACACCTTTGGCTAATCTTTTCAACATATCACTACAAACTGGCATGGTGCCAGATAAGTGGAAAATGGCAAATGTGATACCTATTTTCAAAACAGGTGACAGGTCCTTAGCTTCGAACTATAGACCAATAAGCCTAACCTCCATAGTGGGAAAATTTATGGAATCAATAATTGCCGAGGCAGTTCGTAGCCACCTTGAAAAGCATAAATTAATCAACGAATCTCAGCATGGTTTTACAAAGGGGCGTTCCTGCCTTACGAATTTATTAACTTTTTTCACTAAGGTATTTGAGGAGGTAGATCATGGTAATGAATATGATATTGTGTATATGGACTTCAGTAAGGCTTTTGACAGGGTCCCACATCAGAGACTATTGAGGAAAATTAAAGCACATGGAATAGGAGGAGAAATTTTTTCCTGGATAGAGGCATGGTTGACAAATAGGCAGCAGAGAGTTTGCATAAATGGGGAGAAATCAGAGTGGGGAAGCGTCACGAGCGGTGTTCCACAGGGGTCAGTGTTGGGCCCCCTGCTGTTCACAATCTACATAAACGACATAGATGAGGGCATAAAGAGCGACATCGGCAAGTTTGCCGATGACACCAAAATAGGCCGTCGAATTCATTCTGACGAGGACATTCGAGCACTCCAGGAAGATTTGAATAGACTGATGCAGTGGTCGGAGAAGTGGCAGATGCAGTTTAATATAGACAAATGCAAAGTTCTAAATGTTGGACAGGACAATAACCATGCCACATATAAACTAAATAATGTAGATCTTAATATTACGGATTGCGAAAAAGATTTAGGAGTTCTGGTTAGCAGTAATCTGAAACCAAGACAACAGTGCATAAGTGTTCGCAATAAAGCTAATAGAATCCTTGGCTTCATATCAAGAAGCATAAATAATAGGAGTCCTCAGGTTGTTCTTCAACTCTATACATCCTTGGTTAGGCCTCATTTAGATTATGCTGCACAGTTTTGGTCACCGTATTACAGAATGGATATAAATTCTCTGGAAAATGTACAAAGGAGGATGACAAAGATGATCCCATGTATCAGAAACCTTCCCTATGAGGATAGACTAAGGGCCCTGAAACTGCACTCTCTAGAAAGACGTAGAATTAGGGGGGATATGATTGAGGTTTATAAGTGGAAGACAGGAATAAATAAAGGGGATGTAAATAGTGTGCTGAAAATATCTAGCCTAGACAGGACTCGCAGCAATGGTTTTAAGTTGGAAAAATTCAGATTCAGGAGGGATATAGGAAAGTACTGGTTTGGTAATAGAGTTGTGGATGAGTGGAACAAACTCCCAAGTACAGTTATAGAGGCCAGAACGTTGTGTAGCTTTAAAAATAGGTTGGATAAATACATGAGTAGATGTGGGTGGGTGTGAGTTGGACCTGATAGCTTGTGCTAACAGGTCGGTTGCCGTGTTCCTCCCTTAAGTCAATGTGACCTGACCTGACTAGGTTGGGTGCATTGGCTTAAGCCGGTAGGGACTTGGACCTGCCTCGCATGGGCCAGTAGGCCTTCTGCAGTGTTCCTTCGTTCTTATGTTCTTATGTTCTTATGTTTCCCAGCACACTTACCACACCAAGAATGTAGTATTCCACAGTCTACTGCAACATGGCCATAGTGCTGGCATTTGTAACACCTATGTTTAGGGGGTAGGTACACTTCGATGTTTAGGAAACGTAAACCATGCACCCAGATATTCCGGGGGAGGGGCACAGGACCTACCCAAAGATGCCTTAGTAAACCTAATATTAGTGTACTACCAGTAAAACTACCTACTCCTTCCCTGAAGAGTAAATCTATAAATTAAATACATGCCTACCAAGAATCCATCGCCGACAAGAGAATGCTTCCCTGTTTGGGTGGGGTATAAGGGCCATCCAGCTCAGCCGTCCCGTATGGCCATGCTGGATCTGTCCTGTGGAATTTTAGGGACCAAATAAATTTCCACAATTTTTGGAAATATTCCAAATACTTTGAGAGTTATGTGGGAGTAAAGGGCAGATTTTTTGCAACATTCTAAGAACTAACAAACTTTATTTTTTTGTGAAATAAAGAAAAGTTATTTTAGAGAATAGGTGGCTTTTTAAATTCGTATAAGCATTGTTCTCTCGGCACCAAGTGTCCAAACAGCCTTACTTTATTTTTTTGTGAAATAAAGAAAAGTTATTTTAGAGAATAGGTGGCTTTTTAAATTCGTATAAGCATTGTTCTCTCGGCACCAAGTGTCCAAACAGCCTTACTGTGGAAATTATTTAATTTCCAAAGCTATAGTGCCTAATAGGTGTTTAATGTGTTGATGTGGGCCAGGAAATGTATTTGAAAATGGACTAGAACCAACAGGGAAGCTCTGCGCCTGTGCTGATGGGCGGGGGAGAGGTCGAGTCAGGGCATCACGAGCGGGAGTGTTTTGAATGGAGTTAAGAGGCTGGGAAAGCATGGGACCAGGAAATTGGCGTTCACGGCGGCCTAAGGATTAATACAGGCCTCACTTCATAATAGGAAGTATCGTAACTGTTCCTGGTGAAGAGTGAGGGAACGTGATTTACGGGTCCACTGTAATAAAGTGGTAAAATTAGTGAATAATGGTATGACCGGTGGTGACTGGTGTGACGCCATAGAGTGTCCAGGGGAAAATACCCGTGATTTAATCATCACTCATCGGTCTCAGATCTTTATGGAGTGGCCTCTAATGTGCATATTAATTATGAGACATTAAATCATCATGTGAATTGTAATGTACTCACCGATAATAATACTAAGTTAAGAGAATGTGCAAAGTGAAATAAGTCGCTTTACTCAGAATGAACACGTGTAGTCCTTGTGGTTCCTGTCCCGAGGATAGTGAAGTTTTTATGGAGTCCCGACTTCTAAACCGGGACAAACCAACGGATACCTCGTCCTGCTGTAATAAGATCCCTATTGGTGTAGCAGGACATTGAAATGAGATAGTGAATGGAGGAAATAAGGAGCATCAATCACCCACATCACCCACATCAATCACCCACCCCGGAACTCTCTCCAGGTAAACTCCACAGTTAAGTAACCCTTCTAGTTATAGCAGACTGATACTGGATAGTTAGGTATGTTGTAATTGGATAGATTGGTTAGTTAGTTAGTTAGTTAAAGATTAGCCGGTATTCTCCCGGCCCGGGCCTTTTCCAAGTGGTGGCCCGGCCTTGGCTCCCTCTTTAGGAAGTGTCTGAGACCTAAGTCTCCCATGGGAGGAGGCACAAGTACCTCCTCATCTTTGGGACCAACTGTCCCCAGGCCTAGCCACAAGCTAGGCCTCTCTGGTCTGCCAACCCCGTCCCAAGGGGACTAATGGGAATGACAGTCTTATGAGCTAAAGGCTCGGGCTCAGGCACCTACCCTACCCTAGAAGGGTTAGGCATGGTGTCGATGGATAGATTGGGGGTGATCCAGCTACATCAAGTGACCACCAGAAAATATCTGGTAAGTGGTGGTATTATATACAAGTGTTTTTTCCTTGATGGATATATACATGTGCAACCTACTCCCCTTCATTCAGTTAAACTAATATAATCTATACAGTCTGCAATTAATTAGTAGTGCCGTACTTGTGGGTGCTATCCAATTCATACTGGTCTTGGATAGATATGGATAAGATTGTGAGGTCGAAGGAAGCACCTGCAGGGACCAGGGGTGGTTAAGTTTTCTCACATGTCTACACGGGGTGACTACGGTAAACAATATGGTTGTTGTCTCCCAATGAGATTACTTGTATGTATATAATGTTGAGGTACATACAGGTAACCCCCCTATAAAAATTTTCATATCTGCCCGCTGGTCCTTCCTGAACCGGATGCAATCAGTGAAAAAATTAAGTGAATTAATTAATTAATAATTAAGTGACTGATTGAAGGAAGTGGGTATAGAGTACACAAATTTAATCGGTCGTGTGGTGGATGATAATCAGCCCAGTTAATTACTAGAACATGGGTGGCTAGGATTTATACAAGAGTAAAGTGCAAGAATTACTCTCATAAGGTGTCTACTTAAGTTGTATAATCGGTGAGTATTAATTCCCTAACCATGGCTGGGTCTGAGGAAGTTAGTGCGGCTGGAAAGTCCATGGAGGCGAAAGCAAAGAAAGCATCACTACAAGCTCAGAAGAGTCATGTTACTAAATCATACAACAAGTGTATGGAGTTAATGGGACAAGAAACGGTGATCCCTGATGAATTAAAGTTACACCTAGATGCCTTAGAAAATAGATATGAGTCATATAAATTATGGCATAAAGACTGTGAGAGAGTTCTAGTGGTGAATTGTGCAGATGATGCTGAAAGGGAGTGGCTGCTGGATCAATATTATGAAGTGGAGGACAACATCGTGTCCTGCAGAACTAAGGCTTTGGAGAAGGTAAAGGGTGTAAACAGTGTTGCTGGTCAACCTAGTAAGGAAAATTAGAGGTGTCTACCAAAGCTCCCAGAATTATGCATGTATGGCGCTATTACGTCATGGTCACACAAGCCTTCGACAAGTGAGACCATGGCGTAATAGCGCACAAAATGCGTGCTAAAGGAATAACAGGAAAAGTTGGTCGATGGATCTATAATTTCCTCACAAACTGAACACAAAGAGTAGTAGTCAACAGAGTAAAGTCTGAGGCAGCTACGGTGAAAAGCTCTGTTCCACAAGGCACAGTATTCGCTCCCATCTTGTTCCTCATCCTCATATCTGACATAGACAAGGATGTCAGCCACAGCGCCGTGTCTTCCTTTGCAGATGACACCCGAATCTGCATGACAGTGTCTTCCATTGCAGACACTGCAAGGCTCCAGCCGGACATCAACCAAATCTTTCAGTGGGCTGCAGAAAACAATATAGAGTTCAACGATGACAAATTTCAATTACTCAGATATGGTAAACACGAGGAAATTAAATCTTCATCAGAGTACAAAACAAAATCTGGCCACAAAATAGAGCGAAACACCATCGTCAAAGACCTGGGAGTGATCATGTCGGAGGATCTCACCTTCAAGGACCATAACATTGTATCAATCGCATCTGCTAGAAAAATGACAGGATGGATAAAGAGAGCCTTCAAAACTAGGGATGCCAAGCCCATGATGACACTCTTCAGGTCACTTGTTCTATCTAGGCTGGAATATTGCTGCACACTAACAGCACATTGCAGAGTCACTTGTTTGCACAGAACTGTTAAATGCCTCAAATGATGTAGTGGAAGTTTTAGCAGTAAAGGTCGAGAACCAAAACCTAGTCATTGTGGTAGTCTACAAGCCTCCAGATGCAACATCCCAGTAATTCCAGGAACAGCTGTTAAAAATTGACCACTGTCTGGAAAATCTTCCAGCTCCTGCACCCAACATCTTGCTCCTGGGGGATTTCAACTTAAGGCACCTGAAATGGAGGAATATAGCAAATAATATTGTTGCAGTAATAACACCAGGAGGCAGCTCTGACGAAAACTCACACTCACACGAGCTTTTAAATCTCTGCACAAAATTCAATTTAAACCAGCAAATAATAGAGCCTACTAGACTGGAAAATACACTAGACCTCATCTTCACTAACAATGATGATCTGATAAGAAATGTCACCATATCAAAAACAATATACTCAGATCACAACACAATTGAGGTTCAGACATGTATGCGTGGAGCCCCAGACCGACATAATGAGACTAGTCACGAGGGAGCATTCACCAAATTCAACTTCAATAACAAAAACATAAAGTGGGACCAAGTAAACCAAGTCCTAACCGATATAAGCTGGGAAGATATACTAAGCAACACAGACCCCAACTTATGCCTAGAACAGATTAACTTGGTGGCACTCGATGTATGCACAAGGCTTATTCCTCTAAGAAAAAGGAGGAGTAGATGTAAAATAGAAAGAGACAGGCGCTCCCTTTACAGGCGACGGAAAAGAATAACAGAGCGGCTAAAAGAGGTCAATATATCTGAACTGCGTAGGGAGACACTGGTCAGAGAAATAGCAAGCATCGAACTCAAGCTAAAGGAATCTTATAGGAGTCAGGAATCGCGGGAAGAACTAAAAGCCATAAATGAAATCGAAAGAAACCCAAAGTATTTCTTCTCCTATGCCAAATCAAAGTCGAGAACAACGTCCAGTATTGGGCCCCTACTTAAACAAGATGGGTCCTACACAGATGACAGCAAGGAAATGAGTGAGCTACTCAAGTCCCAATACCTGGAGACCTGGAGTTACCTGGAGAGAGTTTCGGGGGTCAACGCCCCCGCGGCCCGGTCTGTGACCAGGCCTCCTGGTGGATCAGCGCCTGATCAACCAGGCTGTTGCTGCTGGCTGCACGCAAACCAACGTACGAGCCACAGCCCGGCTGATCAGGAACTGACTTTAGGTGCTTGTCCAGTGCCAGCTTGAAGACTGCCAGGGATCTGTTGGTAATCCCCCTTATGTGTGCTGGGAGGCAGTTGAACAGTCTCGGGCCCCTGACACTTATTGTATGGTCTCTTAACGTGCTAGTGACACCCCTGCTTTTCATTGGGGGGATGATGCATCGTCTGCCAAGTTTTTGCTTTCGTAGTGAGTGATTTTCGTGTGCAAGTTCGGTACTAGTCCCTCTAGGATTTTCCAGGTGTATATAATCATGTATCTCTCCCTCCTGCGTTCCAGGGAATACAGGTTTAGAAACCTCAAGCGCTCCCAGTAATTGAGGTGTTTTATCTCCGTTATGCACGCCGTGAAAGTTCTCTGTACATTTTCTAGGTCGGCAATTTCACCTGCCTTGAAAGGTGCTGTTAGAGTGCAGCAATATTCCAGCCTAGATAGAACAAGTGACCTGAAGAGTGTCATCATGGGCTTGGCCTCCCTAGTTTTGAAGGTTCTCATTATCCATCCTGTCATTTTTCTAGCAGATGCGATTGATACAATGTTATGGTCCTTGAAGGTGAGATCCTCCGACATAATCACTCCCAGGTCTTTGACGTTGGTGTTTCGCTCTATTTTGTGGCCAGAATTTGTTTTGTACTCTGATGAAGATTTAATTTCCTCATGTTTACCATATCTGAGTAATTGAAATTTCTCATCGTTGAACTTCATATTGTTTTCTGCAGCCCACTGAAAGATTTGTTTGATGTCCTCCTGGAGCCTTGCAGTGTCTGCAATGGAAGACACTGTCATGCAGATTCGGGTGTCATCTGCAAAGGAAGACACGGTGCTGTGGCTGACATCCTTGTCTATGTCGGATATGAGGATGAGGAACAAGATGGGAGCTAGTACTGTGCCTTGTGGAACAGAGCTTTTCACCGTAGCTGCCTCGGACTTTACTCTGTTGACGACTACTCTCTGTGTTCTGTTAGTGAGGAAATTATAGATCCATCGACCGACTTTTCCTGTTATTCCTTTAGCGCGCATTTTGTGCGCTATTACGCCATGGTCACACTTGTCGAAGGCTTTTGCAAAGTCTGTATATATTACATCTGCATTCTTTTTGTCTTCTAGTGCATTTAGGACCTTGTCGTAGTGATCCAGTAGTTGAGACAGACAGGAGCGACCTGTTCTAAACCCATGTTGCCCTGGGTTGTGTAACTGATGGGTTTCTAGATGGGTGGTGATCTTGCTTCTTAGGACCCTTTCAAAGATTTTTATGATATGGGATGTTAGTGCTATTGGTCTGTAGTTCTTTGCTGTTGCTTTACTGCCCCCTTTGTGGAGTGGGGCTATGTCTGTTGTTTTTAGTAACTGAGGGACGACCCCCGTGTCCATGCTCCCTCTCCATAGGATGGAAAAGGCTCGTGATAGGGGCTTCTTGCAGTTCTTGATGAACACAGAGTTCCATGAGTCTGGCCCTGGGGCAGAGTGCATGGGCATGTCATTTATCGCCTGTTCGAAGTCATTTGGCGTCAGGATAACATCGGATAGGCTTGTGTTAATCAAATTTTGTGGCTCTCTCATAAAAAATTCATTTTGATCTTCGACTCTCAGTCTGGTTAGCGGCTTGCTAAAACCTGAGTCATATTGGGACTTGAGTAGCTCACTCATTTCCTTGTTGTCATCTGTGTAGGACCCATCTTGTTTAAGTAGGGGCCCAATACTGGACGTTGTTCTCGATTTTGATTTGGCATAGGAGAAGAAATACTTTGGGTTTCTTTCGATTTCATTTATGGCTTTTAGTTCTTCCCGCGATTCCTGACTCCTAAAGGATTCTTTTAGCTTAAGTTCGATGCTTGCTATTTCTCTGACCAGTGTCTCCCTACGCATTTCAGATATATTGACCTCTTTTAGCCGCTCTGTTATTCTTTTCCGTCGCCTGTAAAGGGAGCGCCTGTCTCTTTCTGTTTTACATCTACTCCTCCTTTTTCTTAGAGGAATAAGCCTTGTGCATACATCGAGTGCTACCGAGTTAATCTGTTCTAGGCATAAGTTGGGGTCTGTGTTGCTTAGTATATCTTCCCAGCTTATATCGGTTAGGACTTGGTTTACTTGGTCCCACTTTATGTTTTTGTTATTGAAGTTGAATTTGGTGAATGCTCCCTCGTGACTAGTCTCATTATGTCGGTCTGGGGCTCCGCGCATACATGACTGAACCTCAATTATGTTGTGATCTGAGTATATTGTTTTTGATATGGTGATATTTCTTATCAGATCATCATTGTTAGTGAAGATGAGGTCTAGTGTATTCTCCAGTCTAGTAGGCTCTATTATTTGCTGGTTTAAATTGAATTTTGTGCAGAGATTTAAAAGCTCGCGGGAGTGTGAGTTTTCATCAGAGCTGCCTCCTGGTGTTATTACTGCAACAATATTATTTGCTATATTCCTCCATTTTAGGTGCCTTAAGTTGAAATCCCCCAGGAGCAAGATGTTGGGTGCAGGAGCTGGAAGGTTTTCCAGACAGTGGTCAATTTTTAACAGCTGTTCCTGGAATTGCTGGGATGTTGCATCCGGAGGCTTGTAGACTATCACAATGACTAGGTTTTGGTTCTCGACCTTTACTGCTAAAACTTCCACTACATCATTTGAGGCATTTAGCAGTTCTGTGCAAACAAGTGACTCTGCAATGTACAGGCCAACCTAAAGTCGGTTCCTGACCAGTCGGGCTGTGGCTCGTACGTTGGTTTGCGTGCAGCCAGCAGCAACAGCCTGGTTGATCAGGCTCTGATCCACCATGAGGCCTGGTCACAGACTGGGCCGCAGGGGCGTTGACCCCCGGAACTCTCTCCAGGTAAACTCCAGGCACCTTTCAAGGCAGGTGAAATTGCTGACCTAGAAAATGTACAGAGAACCTTCACGGCGCGCATAACGGAGATAAAACACCTCAATTACTGGGAGCGCTTGAGGTTCCTAAAACTGTATTCCCTGGAACGCAGGCGGGAGAGATACATGATTATATACACCTGGAAAATCCTAGAGGGACTAGTACCGAACTTGCACACGAAAATCACTCACTACGAAAGCAAAAGACTTGGCAGACGATGCAACATCCCCCCAATGAAAAGCAGGGGTGTCACTAGCACGTTAAGAGACCATACAATAAGTGTCAGGGGCCCGAGACTGTTCAACTGCCCCCCAGCACACATAAGGGGGATTACCAACAGACCCCTGGCAGTCTTCAAGCTGGCACTGGACAAGCACCTAAAGTCGGTTCCTGACCAGCCGGGCTGTGGCTCGTACGTTGGTTTGCGTGCAGCTAGCAGTAACAGCCTGGTTGATCAGGCTCTTATCCACCAGGAGGCCTGGTCACAGACCGGGCCGCGGGGGCGTTGACCCCCGGAACTCTCTCCAGGTAAACTCCAGGTAATCTATACAGTCCGCAATTAATTAGTAGCGCCGTGCTTGTGGGTGCTATCCAATTCATACTGGTCTCGGATAGATATGGATAAGATTGTGAGGTCGAAGGAACCACCTGCAGGGACCAGGGGTGGTTAAGTTTTCTCACATGTCTACACGGGGTGACTACGGTAAACAACATGGTTGTTGAGGTACATACAGGTAACTCCCTATAAAATTTTCCATACTTACGTCGTCCCATGTAGGAATAAATTTTGACACAAGGGCATTTTCAGTAAATCAGTCCTTTTTCAGTCTTTTCTCAGTTGTTGTTTGAGGTATATTTTTGACAAATATTTTTTTACACAGTGTGAAAACACTTTATCTTGTGCACCAAAACTGGAGGAATTCGGACGGTAAACAAAAGAGCTACAATTTTTTGGCCGAGGCCCCCCCCCCCCCCATGAGTGATGTATAGTGTGCTTTATGATCTTTCTTTTTTGTCTTGTCTGTGACGGGTTTCTTCTTCTGTGTCCAACAACGTGTGTGTGTGATAATTTATGTATGTACTTATTGTTTTTAACAGTTTTATACTATATATATATGTATTATGTCTGCCTGTACAAGATATGCTCTCAATAAAACAAAACAAAAATTATAGTGTTTCAGTTATTCATCATCGCTACCATTGTTATTGTAAAGTTTGTATGAGACTCAACTCACATGAGGAGTCTCTTTAAATATAAATTTAAAAGAGAATATTTTAGACAAGTTAACACTTCCAACGCGGTGTAGCAATAACAAGAAAATCTTTAAAAATTAATTTTAAAAGTTACTATGTAAATTTTAATTATATTTATTAAGAAACTACGTATTTTTTATAAATTCTTTATTTTTGGTATATTGTAAATTTAATCTTATTTAGAAATTAAAAAAGTCTGAGTTAGTTGTATTAGTATTGTCAAAAAAGATTATTATTATAATCAAGGGGGAAGCGCTAAACCCGGAGGATTATACAGCGCCTGGGAGGGGGGGGGATGTGGAAGGCATTCAGGCTTAATTCGGGGAACTGGAGCACAGATCCAATTCCCTAAATCAAGAGCCCCTCACCAACATCAAGGAACCTTCCTTGAGGGGTGTCAAAAAAGAGAGAATTGGTAAATATTTAATGGTAACTATAATAAACTAGTTTTCAGCTGTGTTGGTGAATATACGTATTGCTATATAATGAAAGTGGAATATATGAATAGAAATAAGTCACATTGTTTGACTATTGGGTCATCCTAGATTAAATCTACATACTGTAATATATATACGAATGCCAATATTATATGTCCCCGGGTTCGATTCCCGGCGGAGGGGTAGAAACGTCGGACGTGTTTCCTTACACCAGTTGTCCATCTTCACTCACCAGGAAAAAAAAAAAAAAAAAAAATGGTACCTGGGTGTTAGTGGACTGTTGTGGGTCATCGACACCATGCCCAGCCCTTCTTTTTTTTTATATTTTATTTAAAACCAATACAGTTTAACATAAAAATAAAGAAACAGTATGGATCTCAATCAAAATAAACGACAAACAGATTTCACCTATATGCTGGCAAGATATTGCTCCAAAAACATACAATAATCACTTACGGCAAGAACATAGCTAACAAAAAAAAAAAAAAAAAAAAAAAAAAATACTGTCACAGGGTCATGAATTGACCTACATACACATTCATTGATGCAAAACCTTGCATATATATAAATTGTACATATAACATGACATCTGACAAAAACTCAATACACTTGAACATAAAATATACAAAGAAGTTATATCAGTTAAATCCCATCCTTCTCATTAATCAAGAAACCAAAAAACCCTAACATCATAATCTTACTAGAACATCTACATACGTATCCCTAACAATACAGCTTTACATATACCAACATACGAAAAAACAAACTGTCTAGATATGTCTGTATACCATACAGACTAAAACTTAACATCAAGAACTTAGCATCAACACCAAACCGGTATCAGGGTACAGACCAGAATCATAAACTTTAAAAAGAAATCAAATCATACATATATAAAGTATTACATAACGTCTGACCCATGACAAAGGCTCAATACAATAGAAAGGGATATATATTTACACACACCCACACACACACACACACACACACACACACACACACACACACACACACACACACACACACACACACACACACACACACACACACACACACACACACACACACACACACACACACACACACACACGTACACACACACACACACACACACACACACACACACACACACACACGTACACACACACACACGTACACACACACACACACACACACACACACACACACACACACACACACACACACACACACACACACACACACACACACACAGATGGGGGAGGGGCACAGAAGACCACAGACAGAGTATAGGCTAGGTGGCCAAAGACTGCAAACCTCACTCAAGGAGAAAGATCTTGGGGTGAGTATAACACCGAGCATGTCTCCGGAAGCACACATCAATCAGATAACTGCTGCAGCATATGGGCGCCTGGCGAACCTGAGAACAGCATTCCGATACCTTAGTAAGGAATCATTCAAGACACTGTACACCGTGTATGTCAGGCCCATACTGGAGTATGCAGCACCTGTTTGGAACCCGCACTTGATAAAGCACGTCAGGAAACTAGAGAAAGTACAAAGGTTTGTGACAAGGTTAGTTCCAGAGCTAAGGGGAATGTCCTAGGAAGAAAGATTAAGGGAAATCGGCCTGACCTCACTGGAGGACAGGAGGGTCAGGGGAGACATGATAACGACATATAAAATACTGCGTGGAATAGACAAGGTGGACAAAGACAGGATGTTCCAGGGAGGGGACACAGAAACAAGAGGCCACAATTGGAAGTTGAAGACACAAATGAGTCAGAGAGATAGTAGGAAGTATTTCTTCAGTCATAGAGTTGTAAGGCAGTGGAATAGCCTAGAAAATGACGTAGTGGAGGCAGGAACCATACACAGTTTTAAGACGAGGTTTGATAAAGCTCATGGAGCGGGGAGAGAGAGGGCCTAGTAGCAACCGGTGAAGAGGCGGGGCCAGGAGCTAGGACTCGACCCCTGCAACCACAAATAGGTGAGTACAAATAGGTGAGTACACACACACACACACACACACACACACACACGTACACACACACACACACACACACACACACACACACACACACACACACACACACACACCCCGACACACACACACACAGACACGCACACACACACACACACACACCTACACACACACACACACACACACACACACACACACACACACACGTACACACACTCACACACACACACACACACACACACACACACACACACACACACACACACACGTACACACACACACACACACACACACACACACACGTACACACACACACACACACACACACACACACACACACACACACACACACACACACACACACAGGGAGAAAGACCTTGGGGTGACCATAACACCGAGCACATCACCGGAGGCACACATCAACCAAATAACCACTGCAGCATACGGGCGCCTGGCAAACCTGAGAATAGCGTTCCGATACCTTAATAAGGAATCGTTCAAGACACTGTACACTGTGTATGTTAGGCCCATACTGGAGTATGCAGCACCAGTCTGGAACCCACACCTGGTCAAGCACGTCAAGAAGTTAGAGAAAGTACAAAGGTTTGCAACAAGGCTAGTCCCAGAGCTCAAGGGAATGTCGTACGAGGAAAGGTTAAGGGAAATCGGACTGACGACACTGGAGGACAGAAGGGTCAGGGGAGACATGATAACGACATACAAGATACTGCGGGGAATAGACAAGGTGAACAGAGATAGGATGTTCCAGAGAGGGGACACAGGGACAAGGGGTCACAACTGGAAGCTGAAGACTCAGACGAGTCACAGGGACGTTAGGAAGTATTTCTTCAGTCATAGAGTTGTCAGCAAGTGGAATAGCCTAGCAAGTGAAGTAGTGGAGGCAGGAATCATACATAGTTTTAAGAAGAGGTATGACAAAGCTCAGGAAGCAGAGAGAGAGAGGATCCAGTAGCGATCAGTGAAGAGGCGGGGCCAGGAGCTGAGTCTCGACCCCTGCAACCACAATTAGGTGTGTACAATTAGGTGAGTACACACACACACACACACACACACACACACACACACGTACACACACACACACACACACACACACACACACACACACACACACACACGTACACACAAAAAGTTTCAGAACATCACATTAATCAGATGCACTGTATGCACAAAGCAAAACAGTATCTAAGTATATCTCATCGTGCAAAAATTCAGCACATAACATAAAGACAAACTAAAACACACTTCCTGTCGCAAAGAACTTATTCCTCAAGAATCGTGTCATACAAGACTGACACACATCAAAATTATACATACAAAAAAACCTACTATATTATACCTACATTCTGAAAAGTGTTATAACTAACATAACGAGACCTTGATCTCTACATCCACACTTGGATGCCATAAAGTCTCAATGAAAACCAGAAAACCTTTCCAAACCCACATTCACAACACTCTCACGACCCCCCCCCCAGGGAGGCGAGCCCGCTGTTACCCCCTGACTCCCTCCAACCTATGAAAACCCCTTCACTCACTCATTATCAATCACAGATTTACGAGAATCCCTAACGTTAGCATTCTATACCCCTCTGAGAAAGCCTGATCCCACCTCCTCCCATACAAATCTCTGTTACGACACATCGTACGATAGAACGTTACCGCAAGAACTTTCCTTCTCTCCTCACTATCCCCTCTCCCCCTCATCACCCACGACATATATATGTAATCTACCATGATATAATCTAAAGCTCTTATGACACCCTCGTCTAACCCACCCATATCTAGACTTAAAGCACGCAGAACCGACACCCCACGACCCCCCCACCCTCTGTACCAACCTACTTAACCAGCACCTAACCTCCTCTAGCCCTTCACAGAAGTAAACTACATGGAACGCGGTCTCATCCCCTCCACAGATACCACACCCCCCACCCTCTACAACCTCTCTGTTTCGTAGTATCTCACCAGACGGAAGGATCCCATGCAGGAAACGAAACATCACCTCACGCGCCCGAGGGTTTAACTTCATTTTACTAAATCTAAACCAAATACTCTTCCACGCATACATGGGGAACAAACCCTCAACTGGGATAACGCACCTACCTACAAGTAACCTACACAAAACCCTTATACGAACCTTTCTCAGTTCCCTAACCAACATCACGGCACTCAAAACGATTTCGCATTCCCTCAACTCCATTCCTCGATACCACACACCCAGCCTGTCGTGTATCCTTCCCAACTGCCCCGCGTTCACACCCTCACGCAACACTTCCCATTTAATAAACACACATTTAGCCCTCCGTCTCAAATCCATCAACCCCAACCCACCCTGACTTACAGGTAACATTACAACTTCCCTCCGTAACCAATCACAACGTGAACCCCACAAAAATTTGTACACCCATCTTAGAATTCCCGCAATCACTGTCCCTGTAATTGGGAACACAGCTGCAACATGCCAAATCTTACTATACAATAAAATGTTTACAACTATCACTCGCTGTATAAGAGTTAGGTGCTGGGGTCTCAGAACACCTAGACGCCCCACGATCCTTTCCAATAACCTATCCGAGTTTTCCACCCGCGCCGCAACCATGTCATCCTTATAAATAATACCACAAATCTTTAAAGACATTGCCCATTCTTTAACAACATTACATCTCCCCCCCACACCCCCCACCCAAGAACCCAACCCCATGCACCTTGACTTCGCACTATTTACCTGCATACCCGTGGCACTTCCAAATAATTGCACAACCTCGTCCAACACTCCCATTGACATCCCTTCACGAATGAGAACAGTGGTGTCGTCAACATATCCAATTAAACCCGGCCAGGCCCTCCCACCCCCCACACTTCCCTCACCTGGCGTACATAAGCTGTGGTCAACCATTCTATAAAAGGGGTCCTGGAAACATGCAAACAATATTTGTGACATGGGGCATCCCTGTCTAAGGCCTCTACCCATTGCAATATCCCTCCCCATACACCCATTAATCTGTATCCTCATTTTCGCCCCCTTGTATAACGTATTTACCCACTTGACTACTTCCTCCCCAAAACCCTGTCTCCTAAGTATAACCTGCAATGCTCCCCTTTCCACTCTATCATATGCTCCCTGCCAATCTAGAGCCAACAAAGCCGCCCCTTCACCCCCACCCTTAGCTTCCAAAAAACTTCTCAGTATCCCATGTCCTTCAATCATCGACCTTCCCGGCAACCCAAACTGAGATTTTGACACGACCCTTCCCACAACACCTTTGAACCTATTACCTAAAATTTTTGTGAACACCTTATAGTCTGCACACATCAGTGATATGGCTCAGTACTCCCGAAGGGTGGGCTGCCCCTTGACCTTCGGGACCAACACTACAACTGCTGTTACCTGCTTCTCCCCCAACTTACCCTTCTCCTTCATACGATTAAATAACCTAACTATAAATCCCCTTATTAACGTCCAATGTTGTAAATAAAATTCTACTGGGAGACCGTCAATACCCGACGCTTTCCCCTTCCTCATTCCCCTTAATGCATTCTCTATTTCCTCTGCCGTAATAGTCCCACCTAAAGCCTTTCTATCACTATTTCCTAAATTACACGTCACATACGTACACACCTTGTCCAACGCCATGTCACCCACCCCCTCACTGTTCCAGTACTTCTCGTACCAAGCCTCCGCATACGCACATATCCCCTTCGTGGTTCATATCTCCTGCCCTGCTCTATAATTCCCAACCATCTCCGTTACCTCTAAACATGGAATAGCTGTCACCGCCTGCCTTTGCTTTTGATGCCGCAAAACACAAGCTGACGGCTTGTCTCCCCAAAGCACTTCTTCCACCCCTGCCTGTACCCTTACAGCTTGAAACCTTTCATTTTGCAATACCCTCAACCTCCCCTTTATTTCAGCTATTTCATCCATAGGAAAATTATTCCTCCCCACCCCCCACCCATAGCAACCTCTTAACCTATCCTCTAAATAGTTAGCCAGTCCATATTTTAAATTATTAATACGTTTTCCTTCTCTCACATAAAACTTTCTAATCCTTTCTTTTGCAACACAATCCCACCATGTTACAATGTCCTCCACTCCCTGTTCTTCCACACTAAGCTCCCTCCATAGGACTGAAAACCCCTCCAACCCCTCCTCATCACCTAACACACTTATATAGACATTTCACCATAAGGACCAACGGTCCGTGATGTGTATGTTCAATAAATTGTTGTGATAGAAACACAGGCCTTATCTCTAGGCTTTATTGAACATAGAATCTTCATAGTACTTCTGCAACAACAAAATATAATGACTAGTACATCTAATAACGGCTTCTACAGGGATGGTGATGTCTTGCATATGTCAAGAGAAAAGTTATAACTACAGGCCACATATTTAAACTCACCATGTAATCTGCATCACTAATATAGGGATAGAAGAGAAGAGAATCACACACCATGTGTTGGCACCCATGACACACACCATACTGCTGTTGTTAAGGGCCCCGAGAGGTGGTGCAGTATTATCTTGCTGCTGCTCCCCACAGGAGCAGTATCACTACACTACTTCTTCCCTGAAGGGTAAATCTATCAATTAAGAAGTACCTTCCAACCATCTTTGCCAACCTGGGTGAGTGTTTGTGTTTTGGGTGGGTGTAAGGGCCCTCTAACGGTGTGTTTTTTTACCCATTGGGACTTCTCGGACCGAATAAGTTCCAACATCCTCCCACCGGCGAAGGTAGGTGCTAAGTCTAAATCAAGTTCACCTTCCGCGAGCCCCCACGGCGGACCCTGGACACGAGTGCCGTCCAGCCACTCTCATCGAGCAGACTCCAGTCTAACTTCAACCATCCAGTTTCCCCTGTGTGGACCTCTGGGGGTGTAAACTTGTTGGTTCCGGTGGTCTTAGCACCCTTTCCTTTAACTTTAACATCTTTTGTATGTCTAACCTTGACTGAGTGGCTCCGTACTTTCCCACCCAGTGGCCCACATGCCCTGGTAGCCTTTCCTCCCACTGATACGAGGTTCCCTGGATTTAATGGCAATCTATCTCCCTCTTTACGTACCCTGTAAAAGTGTTTTCCCAAGGTGGCCGAGTGTTCGTCGCTCCCTACCTGGTTCAACTTCCCTGGCGGTTCATTGTGTATACTGGTACTCATTATCACTACTCCCCCAGCTATCATGGGGACAGCTTCTCTCTCTGACGTGGCAGGGAATTCAGGTGGAATCCTGCCACCTATGATGTATCCTACTGGGGATTTGTATAAACCAATTCCTTCCCTAAACGTCCGTCGTGTAGACAGGAAGTCCTCTATCTGATTGACTCCCACCAGGATAGCTACATTTCTGACTGTCAGTGGTAATTCCCTGGTCTGCCAGCTTCACGTCAAGGTCTTTCAATTGCTTAGCTGCTGCAGCAAGACCTCTCACTGTAATTGCCGTGGGTAACGTCTCTACCACCAAGGCTGTAATATCTCTGCGATGTCCACCTAATTTGACTGTGACATCCACCACATCATAAGATTTGGATGGGGCCTGACTTATAGCCTCTCCCAACATCATACTAACTTTCCTTGTGGCGTTCAACTTCAATTTAGCCACCAACTTCTTTGTTATCAAGAACACTTGTGCTCCTGAGTCAAAGAATAATCGGGTTGTTTCGGACCTGTGCCCATTCACAACCTTTGCCATGACTGTAGGTAGGGCAGCACCTCCGTGATTCTCACTCAGATTAGAGACTTCACTTCCACTAATCACGCTGGCTACCATTTCAGGCTCAGACTCCCTTTCTATCTCTACCTAAGAGATATCCTTACTAGCCTGGGGTTCCCTTAAATTATTGGGACATAGTGCAGTATGGTGCTGGGTGCCACAGTCTCTCGCAAAGTGTTCCCCACAACACTTGAAGCAGAGTCTCAACTCCTTTAGTCTCTGTTGCCTACTGCTCAGTGTTGTATACTCCAGGCAACTCGTGCTAGCGTGTTCACCTTTGCAGAACACGCATATTCTGGCACGAGTGCCTCTGAGGTTCTGCTTAGAGGTTCTTACCTTAGACACTTCTTTACCATAGTACACTCCAACGTTAGTCGTATGAGCTTTAGACTGATCTTTCGAGATCTTTGAGTAACTGTCTGGGTTTTTATGTGGTGGTGGTGACTCTTCTCTCACACCTATACTCAAATGAGAAACGAGATCTCCCAACCCCTCAACAATTTGTTGTATCGTGAACCTATTCGTCCGATATTTTAAGTGTAACTCATGCACTGTAGTGCTAGCCAGTTTCCTCTGAATCACCTGGCTAAGGACCCATTCTGAATCATCTTCATCATGCAAATCTCTGAAACTATTTGTCAAGCTCATAATTTCAATACGGAACTTCTCTAGGCTTTGACGGTCATGTCGGCAAGCCTCTAGATCCAACAACCTATAAAGTATAGCTACCTTTATCTCCTCAGTGTTGCCAAACATGTCTTCTAATTGGTCTTTGGCACGTTGGTAATTAGTGTCAGTAATCTGGTAGTGCCGTGATCTGTGATCACAAATACTGCAATTTGGCGGCATCTGACAAATCGTTCCTGTCATCTATCTGGGGTTTAAACTGATCCCAGAAAGCAATGTACTCAGTTAGGGTTCCATCAAATGTCGGTAAATTCAACTGGGGCAACCTGGGCAACATACTGACAGGTGTGTGGCTGTTTGTGGTACCTGCGGTGTTCGACACCACACTTGGATTACTAGCCTTTAATGTGCTTAACTTATCTTTGTACGTATTCATCTCCTGTTGACAATCTACATCATCCTTAGTGAATTCGTCCTGAGCCTGCCGAAGACTATCCTGGGATTCACCATCCTCAGTAGCCTGTAGCTCATATGCTGAGAATGCTTGTTCGTAGGCTTCCCATTTTTCCCCCAAACGCTTCAAGCAGTCTTGCAAATCATCGCAGTCTACTCTACTGCGTTGGCAAGTAGCCTTGCACCTGTTGCGCGTTCTGTTCAGATGCCCTTTGTATGCCGCCACTGATCGTTTTAATTTTGCTAACACTGAACCAGACTCTTCTGAACTCCCATCTGCCAATGTCGAGGTTTAATTAGGAGTGTGACACTAATTGTACTTTACTCAGTTCACCCGACAGCACGTCACGGTGTTAGGCAAGAATGAACGAGTCTCAAGGCTCCTCAACAAGTTAACGATTCCCTTTGTTATATTGACTCTACTCTAAATCAAAAATGTACACTGTTAACTCTCAAATCCCAATCGAAATGTGTATCGATGTGAAAGCTTAACCTAGCAATTTCCTGTACAATGTCAGCAAATAATTACAGGACTTAATCTAGTCTGTGGTACAAGTCACAAATCCCACATTAAAATGAATCAAAGACAATGAAAATCACACAATAAAAAGATGCAGTGTACAAATTAAAAATCACTTGGTTAACACAAATAAATTCAACAATTCAACTTGTGAAACAGTAAATAAAAAATGTGTGTAAACAGCTTGGCCTAACTGTGCCTAGCTTACTCAGTCTAGCATGGATGGTTGGATAAGGTAAATCCTAACCTAACTAGTGTGCTATAGCTTAAACCTGGCTTAGAATTCCCTGTAAATAATAACTAGGTTAAATCAGTCCTAGCTACTATAACTGTTGTAAATATTGCACAAGCCTAGCCTAACTGTGGCTACCTTGCAAATCCACTGTAAGTAATTAACACACAAGTCTCCTACTCTGGATTACTTGTAATCACTGTAAATAATTAAATTAACAAGCTTCTCTAGCCTACCTGCCCTGCCTGTAAATTACTGCAAATAACAACTTCTGTGTATAGTCAGCTTGGCCTAGCCTCTGTGTTAACTCTCGGCTTGGGTGCTAACTTAACCTAACTGTTAAACTGGTTCCTAACTGTGGCCTAGCTATGTTAATTTTAACCTAGCTATTCCACATCACGGTTCAAAGGACCACTTGTGAAAATTTGTCTGGACTGCCTCCAAGTGAGTTGCCTACCCTGGCAAGCTCTGTTGACACTGAGCTCTGAGGTCGGTACCTCAGCCTCACAAGTGGCTTATGGGACAGATTTTCATAAATGACTGATGTTGCAAGAAATCTCGGCCGCATGCACGTTTAAAGGACTAACTTACTTGGTGATGTAGAGTCTATTCTGGTCTTCAACCTCCCTAAGGTTAGCCCCTTTGGACTTCCCCTCAGAAACCACGTGCAACCGGGAGCCTTAGTTCTTGCAATATTCAATCGATATTAGTGACCTGCCTGCACCTCAGAAATTCCTGTATCCAAGAGGGTGTGTATCCCCTAGTATGACTATGCAGAAATGGACACTAGCTTCTAGGTTGACAAGAGACAAAGTACGTACTGGTCATGAACTGCCGGCTGCACAAAGGCCCACAGCTCAACTCACTCGCAACTTTCCCCAGACACTGGCCAGAATCCTAAGAAAAAGTGGAGGTCTTGTTTTACTGTATGGGCCTGACGGAGGAGGACATGTATGGTACGTCGAGGTGCTTCCACCAGATTTCCCCAGGTCTCATATATGAAGACACGTAGGGGTGCCACCTGCTGATCATGGCACATGTTGTTCAGTTAGTGTCTGGTCTTAGAAGGAAGATCTGGCATCTTCGAGACCCGCGCCTCGTCGTTCAAACTTGGGCTGCCAGTTCTCCCTAGCTAACATAACCTAGTGTTTGCCTACATTCGGCCTATTACGACCTATGTTAAGGTCTTAGGTCTACATTATTATCTACAGTTGCCTCAATAATCCTAATATTAGTGTACTAACAGTATAAACTACCTACTTCTTCCCTGAAGGGTAAATCTATCAATTAAGAAGTACCTTCCAACCACCTTCGCCAACCCAGGTGAGTGTGTTTGTGTTTTGGGTGGGTGTAAGGGCCCTCGAACAGTGTGTTTTCCCTGTTGGGACTTCTCAGACCGAATAAGTTCCAACACTGTCTGTCCCAACTACTGAATCACTACAACAAGGTCCTAGATGCACTAGAAGACAAAAATGAATGCAGATGTAATATATACAGACTTCGCAAAAGCCTTCAACAAGTGTGACCATGGCATAATAGTGCATAAAATGCGTGCTAAAGGAATAACAGGAAAAGTTGGTAGATGGATCAATAATTTCCTCACAAAAAGAACACAAACAGTAGTAGCCAACAAAGTAAAGTCCGAGGCAGCTACGGTGAAAAGCTCTGTTCCACAAGGCACAGTACTTGCTCCCATCTTGTTTCTCATCCTCATATCTGACATAGACAAGGATGTCAGCCACAGCACCATGTCTTTCTTTGCAGATGACACCCGAATCTGCATGACAGTGTCTTCCACTGCAGGCACTGCAAGGCTCCAGGCGGACATCAACCAAATCTTTCAATGGGCTGCAGAAAACAATATAAAGTTCAACAATGAGAAATTTCAATTACTCCGATATGGTAAACATGAGGAAATTAAAACTTCATTAGAGTACAAAACAAATTCTGGCCACAAAATAGAGCGTAACACCAGCATCAAAGACCTAGGAGTGATCATGTCGGAGAATATCACCTTCAAGGACCATAACATTGCATCAATTGCATCTGCTAGAAAAATGACAGGATGGATAATGAGAACCTTCAAAACTAGGGATGCAAAGTCCATGATGACACTCTTCAGGTCGCTTGTTCTATCTAGGCTGGAATATTGCTGCACACTAACAGCACCTTTCAAGGCAGGTGAAATTGCTGACCTAGAAAATGTACAGAGAACCCTCATGGTGCGCATAATGGAGATAAAACACCTCAATTGCTGGGAGCGCTTGAAGTTCCTGAACCTGTACTCCCTGGAACCCAGGCGGGAGAGATACATGATTATATACACCTGGAAAATCCTAGAGGGACTAGTACCGAACTTGCACACGAAAATCACTCACTACGAAAGCAAAAGACTTCGCAGACGATGCAGCATCCCCCCAATGAAAAGCAGGGGTGCCACTAGCACGTTAAGAGATAATACAATAAGTGTCAGGGGCCCGATACTGTTCAACTGCCTCCCAGCATACGTAAGGGGGATTACCAATGGACCCTCTGGCTATCTTCAAGCAGGCACTGGACAAGCACCTGAAGTCGGTACCTGACCAGCCGGGCTGTGGCTCGTACGTTGGATTGCGTGCAGCCAGCAGTAACAGCCTGGTTGATCAGGCTCTGATCCACCAAGAGGCCTGGTCACAGACCGGGCCGCGGGGGCGTTGATCCATGGAACTCTCTCCGGGTAAACAAAAGGCGTAGGAACTAGGCCCCAAAAGGGCTAACAGGTGTACATATGGGTTTATATCTACATATGTACAGTTCACTTATCTGTTACAAGCAAATTTAGGAAAATTGCTTAGTATATCTGGTATCTTATTTTCATTAATAAGATATCTTGATATGTCACATAGGTTATTATACTGTCTGTCTCTGTATTTCTCAATAAGTGGACAATTAAGCACATAGTGTTCAAGACAGTGACCATATGCCTGATCACATAATTTGCATTTAGTTTGATCATCATCTGTGTGTCTCCCAAACTGCCAGAAGTACTTGTAACCAAGCCTAAGCCTGGCCACTACAACATCAGTCAGTCTGTTCACATTGCAAGTTGCTCCATTACCTTTGTAACTTGTGAGTTCATTACCTTGTACCTAGTTCAGCCATCAAAACTTTGGAGCCCGGTCCCTGGACCCTTTGTGTACCTCTGTAATCTGTAAATACCTTTGTAACTTGTCATGATTGTGACTAGACCTACCTGGAGTTCATTACCTTTGTAAATTGTGAGTTCATTACCTTTGTAAATTGTGAATTCATTACCTCTGTAACTTGCTCAGCTATCAAAACTTTGAGGCCCAGTCCCTGGACCAATTATGTACCTCTGTAATCTTTTGACTACCGCCCACAGGATGGGTATGGGGTGCATAATAAACATATTAAACTAACTAACTAAACTCCATAAACATACTTATCTATTTTCATGTTATTATAGTGGGTTATAGATCTACTCAGACTTCTAACTGCATTCCTATAACAATCTTTTTCATTATTTACTTCTCTCCTAATATTATTCCTAATGCAAGACACAGATTTACCAAAGTTATATTCTACATTCTCCTTCTGGGTACTCTTCTTGGCTAACATATCAACTTTATCATGAAGGAGTAATCCAATGTGTAATGGGATCCATATCAATTGTACATTAATTCCTTTGTCCCGGATTTTTGAGTATCAAGCCTAGAGTTGCTGACATCTGACCTACTATTTTTCTTGAAGATAGGAGTAACTCTGGCCTCCTTGAACCCCTCCGGTATGGTATTAGTGGTGATGGATAAATTTATTATGTGAGCAATGGGGAATGCCAATTCAGATGCACCAGTCTTGTTCTATTTTAAATTTGTATTTTTATATTACTAGTTTATACCTAGTTGTACTTTAGTTCATTCCAGCACAACACATAGACAACATCAACTTCATTATGTGTAGTAGTGACTATACTCTATATGACCAAAATACTCTAGCTATATACTTATCCAAACTTCCCACCACTACAGATATCAGTACTAGAACTCAACACATAACTCAGGATATAAATAACCATAATTTAAACCTAGAAGATGATTGATCACGTTGACATTGATCTAAACCTCCATAATCTGACACCCAATCAAAACCTATTGGAAAGTAACTGCCTTTATTACACAGCATCACAAGCCAGCACTATCCTAAACAATGCTAAAAGTCTATCAGTACTTAACTACAACATCAGGTCCTTAAGCAAACACTATGATGACCTCCTGGCACTCCTTGAATCACTAAAGACACCCTTCTCCTGCATTATTCTTACTGAGACCTGGCTTAAGCAGGACACAATAGATATCTACCCTCTACCAGGATACATAGTAATTCACAACTGCAGACCAAACCAAGTTCGGGGTGGTATTGCAATCTATTACTCTAACCAATTATCTTGTATTAGCACCACTTGCTTTAGTGATGAATATGGGGAATACATTTTTGCTAATTTTACTGTAAAAAACCTTAAGACACCTATAACAATCGGTGCCATTTACCGGATACCTCACACAAACATCCCAAATTTCAGTGAGAAATTAAAGTCACTAATAACAAACAGACAAATGAATAAGCACCACCTTCTCTTAGCTGGAGACTTCAACATCAACCTTGGCTTACTAGATGATCAGCCTGTAACTGATTTCATCAACAATATGAACAACACACTTCTCATACCAACAATAACTAAACCAACCAGGCTCACTGAGACAAGTGCAACCATAATAGACCACATATGGACCAATATACTAGTCCCCCTTAAATCAGGGATAATCACAGATAGCAATACAGACCACTACCCTACCTTCCTCCTGACAAACATTAGTAAACCACCACTTGAATACAACAAAGTCTCATTTAGACTCCATGACGAGGCCTCAATAAGAATGTTCACAGCTGATCTAGAGATTGTTGACTGGCCTACAGAATTCTCCAAGGCCAATGGTATTGATGACTGGACAGACATTTTTCTTAACAAATTACTTAGACTATACAACAAACATTGTCCTATAAAAACGAAACAGATCACAAACAAACGGCTTGGTTGCCCATGGCTAACCAGCACCATTCTGAAATCCATTGACAAGAAACACCAATATGAAAAGCAATATAGACAGGGCTTAATACACAAAGATATTCTTAAACACTATTCATCAGTTCTCACCAAAGTAATAAAGAAAGCCAAACAACTATACTACTCCAGTAGATTCACAGACACTAGAGGAGATATAAAAAAGACCTGGAAAACACTCTCTCAGATTCTAGGGACCCACAAACTGAAAAAAACAAGAATATTGTCCTAACTAAACCTAATGAAACACCACTACATCCCACTGACACAGCTAACAAGATAAACGACTTCTTCTCAACCATTGGATCTAATCTCGCCAATAAAATCCCACATACCAGTGCCCATGCCGGGGACTACCTAGATGGGAATTTCCAAAATTCCTTCTATCTTGCACCAACTGAGCCCTCGGAAGTCACCGAGATTATAAAATCACTTAAAAACAACTCAGGGAATCTGTCTAATGTCCCACCATTACTGTACAAGCGAGCGGCTCATATCCTTTCGCATGCTATTTCATTACTTTTTAACAAGTCACTAGAAACTACCACCTTCCCGAAACTACTCAAGATGGCAAGGGTTACACCAATACATAAAGGTAGTGACCCTACAGACTTAAACAACTATAGGCCAATATCAAACTTACCATTGCTATCCAAAATCTTTGAGAAACTCGTGCACAGCACAAAACATACTCAACCCCTGCCAATTTGGATTTAGGAAAAATAAAAGCACTAATGATGCAATCATAAAAATGCTAGATCTGCTTTACACAGCATTGGAAAATAAGGAATATCCACTAGGAATTTTTATTGACCTAAGAAAAGCTTTTGACACAGTAGACCACGACATCCTACTCCACAAACTTGACCATTACGGTATAAGAGGCCATGCGCTTGCTTATTTCAAATCTTACCTTACTAATAGGTATCAGTATGTTACCATTAAAGACACAGCATCAACAACACGGCCACTTGAAACTGGAGTTCCGCAGGGAAGTGTCCTTGGTCCCCTGCTCTTCCTCATATACATCAATGATCTTCCAAACGTAATCCAACACCTGAAACCCTTTCTCTCTGCTGACGACACGACTTATGTCATCTCTCACCCTAATCTTGCCACTCTCAACACTATTGCTAACGAGGAGCTGATCAAAATATCGACTTGGATGACAGCCAATAAACTTACGCTTAACACTGACAAAACCTACTATATTATGTTTGGTAGCAGAGCAGGAGATGCACAAATTAACATTAAGATCGACAACACTCTAATTACCAGACATAATGAGGGCAAATTCCTAGGCCTATACCTTGACAACAACCTGAATTTCAGCACCTATATCCAACACATAACCAAAAAAGTATCCAAAACAGTTGGGATCCTCTCCAAGATACGATACTACGTGCCGCAAAATGCCCTTCTCACACTATACCACTCACTTATTTATCCATACCTCACCTATGCTATTTGTGCTTGGGGATCAACTGCAGCAACACACCTAAAGCCAATAATAACCCAACATAAAGCTGCAGTAAGAATAATCACTAAATCCCATCCCTGGCAACACTCCCCCCCACTCTTCATAGATCTAAATTTACTCCCTGTTCAGTACATCCACACTTACTACTGTGCAATCTACATCTACAGGACCTTAAACTCCAATATCAACCTTGACCTAAAACGCTTTCTTGATAGTTGTGACAGAACCCACAGGCATAACACCAGACACAAACATCTCTACGACATTCCCCGTGTCCGACTAAACCTTTACAAAAATTCAATGTATGTCAAAGGCCCTAAAATCTGGAACACTCTACCTGAGAACTCTAGAACTGCAGACACATTCATCACCTTCAAAACTACCATTAGAAAACATCTTATCTCCCTGATACACCCCGTCAACTAACTACACGAATACCACCTGGTGGTTCACACTTACACTCACTCACCCTTTTGACCATAAACAGAAACATTAATCTCAATCTTAAAATAATGAATCCTGTGATACTCCAATACTGAAACTATGTATTGTGCCAAAACAAAAACATTCACTTTGCTAAACTCACAAACTAGTATTTAGTCACTTAGCCATAATACCAACTTACCTCATAATTTGTAATATTTTAAAATAAAGAATTAAACTAAGTCTGCCCGAAATGCCTAGCCATGCTAGGCGTTCTAGTGGTACACTCTGTAATCATTATTTAACTACATGTAAACCACACAACAACCAAATTCTGTAAATTCAACATTGTAATCTTTATAGAGAATAAACTTTGAATTTGAATTTGAATTTGAATCTTTTAGGAACCTAGACGGGATGTTATCTGGGCCGGTGCTCTTAGTTGAGTTTAACCTGCTTAGTTCTTTTTTGAATAAAGTCTTGAGATACACTTACTAGTTGACAACTGTTTGGGGTTACCTCTTTATTGGTATAGTATGTTTGAAACTTATCAGAGTCTGTGTTAAAGGTATTTGATGCAGCTGGAAGTTAACTTACTAGTGTTGATGCAACAGTTATGTAGTATGAATTAACACAATTTGCCACTTTTTCAAATTCAAATTCAAATTCAAAGTTTATTCTCTATAAGGATTACAATGCTGAGTTTACAGAATTTGGTTATTGTGTGGTTTACATGTAGTAAAATAATAATTACAGAGTGTACCACTAGAACACCTAGCATGGCTAGGCATTTCGGGCAGACTTATATTAAATCTTAAGTTTAAAATCGTTATCGATATTTAGTGTTATGTTAAATCTATCTACTGGTTCATGGGTATACCCCAACTGTTTTAGTTATTGCCAGAGCTTTCTAGGGTTATTCTTGTACTCTTCGATTTTAAGCAGTAGTGCTTTACCTTTGATCCTTAACCAACACATCTTATGCTATCTTTATATGATTAGTTTTAGTGTTTAGCTAAGTTTACCTGAGACGCTGTACATACTTAGCCTGGTGGCTAAAGCTCCCGCTTCACACACGGAGGGCCCGGGTTCGATTCCCGGCGGGTGGAAACATTTCGACACGTTTCCTTACACCTGTTGTCCTGTTCACCTAGCAGCAAACAGGTACCTGGGTGTTAGTCGACTGGTGTGGGTCGCATCCTGGGGGACAAGATTAAGGACCCCAATGGAAATAAGTTAGACAGTCCTCGATGACGCACTGACTTTCTTGGGTTATCCTGGGTGGCTAACCCTCCGGGGTTAAAAATCCGAACGAAATCTTATCTTATCTTATCTTACTGATTCAGATTAAGAAAGTAAGAAAATTTCCCCAGAATTATAAGTGGTCAGACGGTGTAAGGTGTCAGTGGCCCTGTAAACCCACAACAAGAAGTAGACAACATAAGTTTATCTCGGTATAATTACACAATTTTAGATTATTACAATTGTCTTACATAACAACGTATGTGTAAATTACCCAGGCTAGCCCTAAAATATTAGACTTAAGTGTTTTGTTTACGTGTATCATTAGTAAAATATTTACCAACTTCTGCATAAAGCTGTGACTTGAAGTGCTCTTGATCCAAGGAACTAAAGCTACCCTTCCCTTTCCCCACAAGGAAAGTTCCTTGATGTTGGTGAGGGGCTCTTGATTTAGGGAATTGGATCTGTGCTCCAGTTCCCCGAATTAAGCCTGAATGCCTTCCACATCCCCCCCCAGGCGCTGTATAATCCTCCGGGTTTAGCGCTTCTCCTTGATTATAATAATAATAATAATACCTTTCCCTTCTTCGGATCAAACCTGATTAACTTCCATTTCCCAAGTACTTTGAGGCTAGTGGGGTTCTTGATCCAAGGAATTGGACCTGTTGTCTCCCAACCCTTTTTTTTTTAATCAAACCTGGTTGAACGTGGCCCGTGGCCTGGTAGGCAACGCTCTCGCTTCACACACTGAGGGTCCGTGGTTCGATCCTCGGCAAGGGTGGAAACATTAGGCGTGTTTTGTTATACCTGTTGCCCCTTTCAACCATTGCCCTGTTCACCTAGCAAGCAAGTAGGTACGTACCTGGGTTTTAGTCGACTAATGTGGGCTGCATCCTGGGGAACAGTATTGAGGACCCCAGTGGAAATAAGATAGACAGTCCCTTGATGATACACTCCCTTTCTTAGATTATCCTGGGTGGCTAACTCTCTGGGGGTTAAAAATCTGAACAAAATCTTATCTTGCCTTCCATTCCCCATCTGCTGTAAGACCCCTACATGTTTAGTCCTTTCCCTTATATATAGAAATCCTATAAGAAATGCCAAAAAATTAAAAAGTATCGTAAACCATGTTATGTACAATATCGAAGACTGCAAACTGCAGCATTCTAGTAACTAATCTAATTTAGAATTGTTCAGTGGTTTTAAGGTAATTTTAAGACTGCCCAAAATACTCTGCATAACCAGAGTCTTTCTGATAAGTACGTATACTAAACAAGATCTTTTTCTTCATCAGCACTATGAATGTATACTAATGTGCTAATTCTGTATTTTTGTACTTAAACACATACCAGTAATTTTGCTAATAAGTTTGGCTGGAAAGTTTTAACATTTGTAGCTGCATCCTAACATTGTGGATCCCTCAAGGCAGGTTCCTTGACACTGGTGAGGGGCTCTTGATTTAGGGAATTGGATCTGTGCTCCAGTTCCCTGAATTGAGTCTGAATACCTTCCACCCCTCCCTACAGGAGCTGTATAATACCTATGGGTTTAGTACCCCCCCACCCCCCATGATTATAATAATAATGTTGTGGATGTTTGCAGCTTAATGACGAGAGCATAAATTTCATAGTGCTCTTTTAACAGTTCACAGTGTGTAGACCATCAGGATGATGCTATGGAGGTATGCGTCTAGATTAACTCAGGTGCCAGCACTGACAAGGCAAAGGTAAGTAGCTAATAACTTTTTTATAACCTGGGCAGTAAGGATGAGAATTGCTTCCATGTAGTATTTTACAAACTGAGAGCTGTTCCCTGCTGTCAGCTTGTTTCAAAGCTTGATGCAGGCAAATGCTTTAATATAAATGAATTTTATGGGTAACTGGCAGAGAGCAGGGGGACAAAAGAGAGTGTAAAAATTTTAGGAGAATAAGCCTACCAAGTATACCAGGTAAAGTGTATGGTAGGGTTATTATTGAAAGACTTAGAGGTAAGATAGAGAGCAGGATCACAGATGAACAAGGTGGCTTTAGAATGGGTGGGGGATGTGTAGATTAAGTGTTGACATTGAAGCATAAAAATGAACAGTATTTAGATAAAAGTTGGGAAGTTTTCGTTGCTTTTATGGATTTAGAAAAGACTTTTGAGTGAGTGCAAGTGTATGGAATAGATAGTTAACAAATGCTGTAAAGAGTTTTTATGAGGATAGTGAGGCTCAGCTTAGGGTGTGTAGGAGAGAAGGAGATTACTTCCCAGTAAAAGTAGGTTTTAGACAGGTATGCATGATGTCATCATGACTGTTTACTATATTTATAGATGGGATTGTAAAAGAAGTAAATGCTACGGTGTTGGGGAGAGGGGTGGGATTAAATTATTTATTTATTTATTTATTTATTTATTTAGTAATTTGAGCATACATACAGAGGTACAAAAAAATACAGGTAAGAGCAGCATGCCAAAGCCACTTATATGCATAGCATTACGGGCTGGCTTAAAATTAACTTAAGATTAACTAAGCAATGATGAAATCAGTGATAAGACATTATTGTAAACAGATAACTATAAAGCACAAATGAGTATTACAAATGGTTGCTTGCATTGCTGTACATTCAGTCGAATGGAGTATTCTGTTAGATTGGGTTTTAGGTTTAACATTTATGTGATATAATTGTGAGAAACATTTAAGATATACAATTTATAAGGTTCAGTTATTCAGTATTTATTTGGTTTTGGGTGAGTAAGTGATCTTTGAGAAGAGACTTGAATTTATAAACAGGTAGTATTTCTTTTATATTTACAGGTAATGAATTCCAGATTTTAGGGCCTTTTATGTGCATTGAGTTTTTGCATAGCGTGAGATGGACACGAGGAACATCAAAGAGTGATCTGTGCCTTGTGTTATGATCATGTGTTCTGTTGAGGTTGGCAAGGAGATGTTTGAGGGGAGGGTTAATATCAGAGTTAAGTGTTCTATGTATGTAATAGGTGCAATAATAAGTATGGATGTTTTGTATGGTGAGTAGGTTGAGTGTTTTGAATATTGGTGGAGTGTGCTGCCTGTAGTGAGAATTTGTTATCATTCTAACTGCAGCCTTTTGTTGGGTAATTAGTGGTCTGAGATGGTTAATTGTTGTTGAGCCCCATGCACAAATTCCATAGGTGAGATAGGGGTAAATAAGAGAGTGATAAAGGGCCAGGAGGGCTGACTGTGGAGCATAGTACCGTATCTTCGATAGTATGCCTACAATCTTGGAAATTTTCTTAGAAATTTGTTGTATATGTGTATGAAATTTGAGTCTATTATCAAGGTGGATTCCTAAGAATTTTCCCTCTGTTAGCTTTGTGATTGGTGATTCATTTATCATTATGTTAAGAGGGACATCTGTAGCTCTGTTACCAAACTGAATGAAGTAGGTTTTGTCAATGTTTAGTGTAAGTTTGTTAGTCCTCATCCAGGTAGATATTTTCTGTAATTCGGTATTTACAGTATTGGCTAGCATGACTGGGCTCGGGTGAGAGAAGACGTATGTAGTGTCATCTGCAAATAGTGTGGGTTTGAGTAATTGCGAAGCATTTGGTAGGTCATTTATGTATAGGAGAAAGAGAAGAGGGCCAAGGACACTTCCCTGTGGGACACCAACTGTAATTGGTTGTGCGGAAGAGCTTGCCCCATTTGCGTACACATATTGGCTTCTGTTGCTGAGGTATGACTTGAGGTAGTTGAGGGAGTGCCCTCTTATACCATAGTGTGACAATTTTACGTGGAGCAAGTCATGGTCAACTGTATCAAAAGCTTTACGTAAGTCAATGAAGATCCCCAGTGGGACTTCTTTTTTCTCTATTGCAGTGTATATATGTTCTAGCATGTGTATTTATTTATTTATTTATTTATTTATTTATAATTTGAGCACACTTACAGAGGTACAAAAAAAAATACAGATAAGAGCAGCATGCCAAAGCCACTTATACTATGCATAGCATTACGGGCTGTATAATAGCATCATTAGTATTTTTATTAGGCCTGAATCCAAATTGGCAGGGGTTGAGTATGTTTTGGGAGATGAGGTAGGAGTAGATTCGTTTATGAATTAATTTTTCGAAGATTTTTGAGAGAGGGTGTAAATTGGATATTGGCCTATAGTTATTCAACTCTGTTTGGTCTCCTCCTTTATGGATCGGGGTGACCCTTGCTATTTTGAGAACTGTAGGGAAGGTGGAGGATTCAATGGATTTGTTAAAGAGTGTTGCAATGATTGGTGATAGCACTTGTGACACTTTTTTGTATATAAAGGGTGGTAAGGTATTTAAATCTCCTGCCTTGTTTTTTAGTGCGTTGATAATAAGGGAGACTTCGTATGGGTTAGTCAGAGCTAGGAACAGTGTGTTCGGGTAGTTGCCAGTGAGGTAGTCATTTGGTGGGGTATCTGAGCTTGGGATTTTATTGGCAAGGTTTTGTCCTATAGTGGAGAAGAAATCATTGAGTCTGCTGTTTCTGTTGGTGGGAGTTGGGGTTCATCTGATTTTGCTAATTTTATTTCGCTATTTCGTGATATCTTTTTTGTTCCCAGAATTTCTGATAGGGTTTTCCAGGTCTTTTTTATATCACCTCGTAAGTTGGATAATCTGTTCTCATAATACAATTTTTTTGCCCTTCTTATCAGGCTGGTTAAGATTGACGAGTAACGTTTTGTTTGGTCTCTGATTATGGGGAATCAAATACAAAATGGGAGTTGACACAGTTACTTTTTGCTGATGATACTGTGTTTTTGGGAGATTCTGAAGAGAAGTTGCAAAGGTTAGTGGACGAGTTTGAGAGGGTGTATAAAGGAAGGTACAGTGGAACCTCAAATTTCGAGTGCATCATTATCAAACTCTTCGAAAATCGAACGCTTTTTTCGAACCAACTTTGTCCCTATTATCGAACTCGCCCCTATTTTCGAACCGCTGGGTACCGGACCTATCCAGCAGCCTGCTTTGTCCGAGTCCCCGCGCAGGCGCTGTGAGCCAGTTTGGTTTTGTTGATGCTTGAGTGAACACTAACCTGCACTCTCATTCAAACATTTTACAATTATTTCATTGTGTTTAGTGCTTGTGGGACTGTGAAATAAGCTACCATGGGCCCAAAGAAACTTGCTAGTGGTACCACCTGTGGTAAAGAAAGTGAGAAACACCATAGATGTGAAGAAGTAAATAATACAGAAGTATGAGAGTGGTGTGAGACTTGTTGAGCTTGCCAGGATGTATGGGAAAAACAAAGTCGACCATTGGTTCTATCCTGGCAAAGAAAGAACAAATCAAGGAAGCTGATGTTGCAAAAGGTGTTAATATGCTAATCAAAAAAAGACCACAGATAATTGATCAGGTTGAGAAGTTGTTGCTGGCGTGGATCAAGGATAAAGAGATGGCAGGTGATAGTGTTTCAGAGACCATTATTTGTGAAAAGGCAAGGAAGTTGCATGCCAATCTGGTACAGAAAACTCGTGGAACCAGTGCTGATAGTGAATTTAAGGCCAGCAGAGGCTGGTTTAAGAAGCGTAGTGGCATACACAATGTTGTAAGGCATGGTGAGGTAGCCAGTTCAGACAAACGGGTGGCTGAGAAGTTTATACAGGAGTTTAAGGTTTACATAGACACTGAAAAATTAAAACCCCAACAAGTATTCAGTTGTGACGAAACAGGCCTGTTTTGGAAGATTAGATTTAGATTAGATTTTGCCACCGAAGTGGCTAGTTTATTGTGCACCCCATATCCATCCTGTGGACGGTAGCGCGAGAGCATATGGATACACAAAAGGCCTAGGAACTAGGCCCCAAAGGGTTAACAGGAATACATATGGATTTATATCTACATATCTATAGTTCACTTATCTGTTGCAAGCAAATTTAGGAAATTTGCTTAGTATATCTGGTATCTTCTTTTCATTAATAAGATATCTTGACATGTCACATAGGTTATTATACTGTCTGTCTCTGTATTCCTCAATAAGTGGACAATTAAGCACATAGTGTTCAAGAGAGTGACCATATGCCTGATCACATAATTTACATTTAGTTTGATCATCATCTGTGTGTCTCCCAAACTGCCAGAAGTACTTGTAACCAAGCCTAAGCCTGGCCACTACAACATCAGTCAGTCTGTTCACATTGCAAGTTGCTCCATAAACATACTTATCTACGTTCATGTTATCATAGTGGGTTATAGATCTACTCAGGCTTCTAACTGCATTCCTATAACAATCATTTTCATTATTTGCTTCTCTCCTAATATTATTCCTAATGCTAGACACAGTTATACCAAAGTTATATTCTACATTCTCCTTCTGGGTACTCTTCTTGGCTAACATATCAACTTTATCATGAAGGAGTAATCCAATGTGTGATGGGATCCATATCAATTGTACATTAATTCCTTTGTCCCTAATTTTTGAGTATCTATACCTGGCTTCTCCAATGAGCATGTTGTTGGAGTCATTATATGAGTCAAGAGCCTTCAATGATGACATAGAATGAGTAATGATGATAGAGTCAAGCTCAGTGTCATAGGTTAGCTTTAGCGCCATTAGGATTGCAAACAATTCAGTTTGCAGTGTAGATGCCCAGTTGTTAATTCTTATGCCTAACTCAACAAATTTATTATCGTTCTTAACTAGGGAGGTGGCAACAAGAGCAGATGCAGCCCTGCCAGAAGACTCCTGTTTAGATCCATCAGTGTATATAACTTGTGATAACTTATTACTACCAGCTAGGTGAGAAATTTCTTCTTGAGCAGTTGCTCTAACAAGAGATTTAAGGAAGGGATTACTAGCAATAAGCTTCTTGGGAGGGACTTGTAGGTATGTGATATTAAATGAACACATCTTCCATGGAGGGGTGAAATGCTCTTGTTGCCTACAGTGATACAGTTCATGCAGGTTATAAAACTTAATGCAATTGCACGTTTTCACAATCCATTTAGATCTGTGTGTATTTACCTCTAGACACTTGGTAAGATTCACTGTGACAGTGTCTGGTTTGTTTCTCAACATTCTAATACCGAGTACAGTGTTAATTTCAACAATCCTATCACTGATACTAGAAATACCAAGCTCCTTCCTCATGTTAAGAACTTTTGTAGATCTGGGACAGCCAAGAGTAATCCTGAGAGCTTCATTTTGCATTAACTCCAAGGGTCGGAGAGAACTTTCTCTAGCTAATATCAACATGGGAGCAGCATAATCAATTAAGGACCTAACATAGGCTATGTACATCATTCTCACGATTCTCACATTAGCACCATAGTTGGGATTGTAGCCAGCAACAGCTTTGAGAGCATTTAGCCTAGCTTTGCATTTCTTGTTTAGTTGTGGTATAGTGGATTTGTTAAAGGGTACATCTACACCAAGATATCTGTAAGTTTTAACGTAGCTAATGATTTCACCCTGCAAATAGATGGGTGGGGGATGTCGTTTGCTTGTTAATATCTTTGTTTTAGAGGAAGATATTATGAGGCCTAATCGATTACAAATTGCTTGAACTTCATTAAGAATGGTATTCATCTTCTTATGCCCTGTTGTATGGATCATGATATCATCAGCATAGCTTATAGCTATATGTTTAGGTGAGGCAGGTAGAGCATTTAGGAGAGCATTAATCAGAATATTAAATAGCATGGGACTAAGAACTCCTCCCTGCGGTGTACCTAAAGACATTTCTTTAGAATCACTTCTGAAGCCTTGGTAAAGGACAGAGGATACTCTATTTGACAGGTATCCTATTATCCAGCAGAGTAAGCTACCACCAATATTCATTTTGGCTAGTTCATGTAGTATAATGGTTCTGTTCGCAATATCAAATGCAGATTTTAGATCAAGAAAAGTGGTAAAACTAGTAGAGGTGTGTGCAGTGAGAAAGGTGGAAATACAGTTCTGCACACTTTTACCTTTCATGAACCCATAGAGGTAGGGGGAAAGTTGGTGTCTGATTCTGTAGTACAGTCTGTTAAGCATCATTCTTTCAAAAGTTTTACAAAGACAACTAGTTAAGGAGATAGGCCTAAATGTATCAGGCTGTTGGGGCTTAGGGATAGGCACAATGAGACTATTGGTCCAGGAAGTAGGAAGAATGCCCTCAATGTAACTGAGATTATACAGTGCCAACAAAGGGTTATCAGGCACGTGCCTTAGAGTTCTGAGAATAACATAGGTTATACCATCCTCTCCAGGAGCAGTTGATCGACCTTTGGTTAATGCATTATCTAATTCATACTCGGTAAAGAGGCAATCACTCTCATCAATATTTTGGCTCATAAAATTAATCAGTTTCAACATTTCTTCAGAAGTACTCTCTAAATTTTTTCTAATATGAGATGGAAGGTTTTCATGCCTGGATGTTTTGGACCAGTCATTTATGAGGTCATTTGCTTTTTCAAGAGGAAAGGGATGAGCAACATTGCCAGTCTTTTTCCTGGTTATTTTATTTATACCTTTCCAAGCCAAACTCAAAGGGGTGGACCTATTTAATCCACTAACAAACTGTTCCCATTCCTGTTGCCTAAGTTCTTCCTTTCTATTCCTTGCATTTGTTAGTGCAGCTTGGAAAGTTCTGAGCAGGTCTGGGGTTCTACATTCACGGTATGCTTTACCAATCCTCCTAGCTGCATGTGTTAGATTGCGTAGCTGTGGATCATTATAGTATTTACATTGGTTTTTATTGTTATTTATAGTGGAGGGTCTTTGTTTCCTATTCCTGCCCACTTGATCTGTGAGAACACTCTCAATAGTGGTAATTAAATCATCATTAAATTTTTGTGTGCCAATGGGCTCGTAATTCTTATACCATTGATCCAAGTGGTTAATAAAGTTGTCTCTGTGTTCTGGTTTGAGAATAAGTTTCCTCCTTCTGTATTTAGCTCCTTGATTGCTGGAGATGTGATCAAGATTGACAGTTGTTAGTCTTGGGAAGTGATCAGATAGAAGATCATCAACTATGACAGAGTCATGCATCGTATATGATGTATTAAATCCAAGACACAGATCTAGTATGCCACCATATATGTGAGTAGGCTCAGTAGTGCCCACAATTCGAACATTATCATGCTCATTTAGCAATTTCACTAGTTTAGTTCCATTGGTGTTTGTTATAGACCCACCAATATTCTTATGTCTGGCATTAAAATCTCCAAGAATGATGGTAGGTTCACTATTGATGCGATCTGGTAAAGCATCAGGTCGAAGCTGGTTCGCTGGGGCATAGAGATTAAAAATGTTTATGGAAAAATCGCCTGCATGTACTTTGACACCATGATACTGCATGTTAACTCGACTCTGCAAGGAAAGGAGTGAATGTGGCAAGTTCTTTCTGACATACATCACACAACAGTTGGTTGACCTTAGGTTATAAGCTGCATATCCAGGCAAGTTTGGTGGAGGTGCTCCATCTTTCAATCTACATTCCTGCAAACAGATGACATCAATATTCTTGGTTGCACTAATATGATGTAAGTCAGGCAACCGCTTCCTGATGGAAGCAATGTTCCATGAAAAGATTTGTAATGTATCCATTGTAGTGAGTTATTACAATCTCTTGCTCATAAGATGGTAAAACTATTATGCTTTGACTACAGTGTGCAGACACTTAAGAGCAAATAGCATAGTTTGTACGTCTTTATCTTCAGGACCTTTATTTTTAAGCATTTTTCGGCATCTTGACAGCCAGTTAAAAGGCAAGTTTTGAAGGCAAGAGTCATGGGCTTCTTTCTCACAAATTGCTGGAAACTGAACGGGGATTGCTGCACTTTTGACATCACCATGCTCAAGAGCATCATCCTGATTACATATATTTATTAAACTTGTCAGGATCTGTTCAAGATGCTCAATTTTTTTCTGGAAATTTGTTATAATATGAGGAAGGTCAGGCGAATCCAATGCCTCTCCGGAGGATGGCACTTCTGGGTTAGTGCTTTCTTTAACACCTATCACCTTAACAGGTACCATGGTTACATTAGTGTTCTCTGTTTCATCATTCATTGCAGGTAGGTCCTGTGCATCTGACTCATCTCCAATTTCCAGGGGGGTTACCTGTGTGGTGTCCGTCTGACTGTTGTAGTTGTGTGTATTGGGAGAAATGACAAACTCATCCCCATATTCAGGTGTAGCCATAGGTATCTGTAGTGGCAGACCAGTAGTTCCAAATGTGCTAGCAGGGATGGCTAGCTCCTCCACAGCTGGTGTGTGTGATGGCATTCTGGTATCACCAGAATCCTTTGCAGTGAGGTGGGGTTCTTGCACACTTTGCAGATGTTCAGTCTCAAATCTGGTTGTGGTAGACTGAATGGCCTCATCCTCAGTTACCATTAAAGGACTGTTATCAGGTTTACATCGAAGGTTGTTTGGGTTCTGACTGCAGTCCTTGAGGGAAACTGTAACCCCAACTTCTTTACAGTTATTACACTTAAATTTTTGGCTGTCAGGGCCTACTGTGCATTCTCTAGTGGAATGTTTCCCAGCACACTTACCACACCAAGAATGTAGTATTCCACAGTCTACTGCAACATGGCCATAGTGCTGGCATTTGTAACACCTACGTTTAGGGGGTAGGTACACTTCGATGTTTAGGAAACGTAAACCATGCACCCAGATATTCCGGGGGAGGGGCACAGGACCTACCCAACTGGCAATAATTTGGGATTTTCCTTTAAGTCTTTTAGGCTTGATGATATGCTCACCGAGAGTCAGATGGGATGGGTCCATGCAAAGAGGGTATCCAAAGATTATGATACTGACCCATTTTTTAAAGTGGTGAGTGTCTGATGGAGGTCGGAGCAGCTTAATACCCCCATAAGGTGTACTAAGTAGATCATTGATCAGTTCTGCATTCTGTTCCACAAACACAAAGTTGTGTGTGTTTTTCCTAAATTGGATCCTTGAGTTAGGATGCTTGTTTACAGCTTCCATTAGCCATGCACACTTAGCAGGCAGCAGGGTGTTGTCAGGGAAGTTCAGCTTAACACATTCTTCCTTTGAAGAAAGACTTCTTGCAGCCTCTGTGCACCAAGGACGTTTAGTGTCACATTGTGTACGAGTCAAGTGAGTCTGACTACGTCGACACTCTAGCCCTTTCTCACTTTTTCTCTTTTGTTTACTTTTAAAGGTCTGGAAGCTATCATCATTTCCATCACCTGCAGAAATAGGTTCCTCTATGACAGTTGCCATGTTTGCCAGTGATGATATCTCGTGTAAGACTCACAACACAAGAATTCCTTGCTTATCTTTCCCTTATAGCTTATGCAAGAGTAAATATTTACTATAAAGTCAGAAGTCTAAAATAGATCATATGACACAAGTGTTCAAGTTCAATGAACACTTCCAATTATGCTTAACCCAGATTACTACTACTTAATACGATACACACCTTACTAAAAATACATTCAGAGACTTCTTGTATGTGTGTTAATAATATGGTACATATAATGATATAATGGATGGTACAGGCGAGGTCTTACACCTTATCACAAATTACAAAGATGAAAAGAGAGAGAGAGAGAGAGAGACAAAGTAGGTAATATTGAGCATAAAATTAGAATTCTGACATATATCACATTAAACAAGAGGTTCAAATTCAATGATAACTTCCACTTGAGTTAGTTCAGGCTACTGCCACCTAATGTACCTCACTGAAATAATAATATAGCGGACATCACAATGAATGCTGAAGACAACCTCTTACCCCAACCATAGATTGTAAACAATATTACTAAAAAACAAACAAAAAAAAAAAAAATAGGTAATGTTACAATGACAATGAGATAAATCACTCTGGTCGACTTGCTTGGTCCATCCTGGGTAACTCACGTGTTACTATGTTATATATGTATGCAGGCATAAGTGTGCAGCTGTAGATAGATGAACCAGTACCTAAACAATCTCACTTACACACGCGTTACTATGTATGACAAGTGTTGGTATAAACCTTGGTAATAAATACCGACAAGTTGGTTTAGAAAGACACGTAAGCAAACACTATGACATATTTATTAGAAAACGTTTTGGTCCTGGGACCTTGATCACTTCTAACATGATCAAGGTCCCAGGACTGAAACGTTTTCTAATAAATATGTCATAGTGTTTGCTTACGTGTCTTTCTAAACCATGACAAGTGTTACCATGTACACCAAGTGTACAGTTTATCACTTAGAATACACTTGTGTTGATGTAAATATAGGTGAGAGTGGTACACCGCTGGTCGTAATAAACACACTCAACTTCTCAAGGTCACACACTAGACCCAGCTTCTGGAGAGTTACCAGCGTTTTAGTTTAATGTGTTTATTATGTGTCAGTGTGAGTCTGCAGTCATTAACTTGGTGTATCAGAAGTTAAACACTACAATCCAGTTGATCAAATAGTCTAAAACAATTTACACAATGTATAACTAGAAGTATAATGATTGCAAATTGTTACTATTACAATTTTAACTAGGCGCTAAACCCACTAGATGAGATGGCAAGGAACATAGATGTTAACAGGCTGACTCTTGCTTAACACAGTTGAAAGGTAACCGAATTACTCAAGAGAGAAAGTATTCATGAAACTGAACATTATGCAGCAGTAAGCTTGTTCACAGTAAAAATACAAAGCATAAGTTACACACTCACACCACAGATGAACACTGCAATTTGAAATATTACTGGGAATTTAGCAGTAAAGTTTCAGTCTGAACAAGAAAATGTATTAGAAAACACAGCAATGACACTAGGACAAGCAACTTAATTATGTAACCGTATTTAATAGTTCAGTTACACTGAGCAGAGCATGTATTACACTGAGTTATCAAATGTAAGGAGTCACTACACTGAAGTACACTCTGAGCCTTTTAAAGTCTTAATACAGGCTTACAAATGACAATTAACTGTTGGGGAAAGCAGCACTTAACACTTCTAGCACACGTATGACAGATGAATGTTCACTGTGTACAAGCAAATCACCACAAACTTACTATGTTTATAAGTGAACCTCTGGCATGTCCCACTTAAAATGTCAGTACTGCAATGCTCGTTAAATTGTTCTTAACTAAGCCACTACAGGAAACACTGGTATGCCAGCAGCACTGTAGGACGTATACATAGACAAGCTGGGCCTTAGGACAGCTATAACTGTAGGCTGCCTTAGCTTGTTCTGGCTAGCTTTTAGTGCTGCTTTCAAGCTTGCTTGAATGTGCTTGCTAAGCCCGTGTCAACTGCCTGGATATTTTCTTGTAGCAGGCAGGTAGGCACACAGGAGACACATTCGTAAGATGAGTGGAGTGCAGCACAGAGGACTGATACGGGCACTCAAGTACTTATGTGGTCTGGCAAAAACCGCCTCTAGACCATAAGTAAATAGAGGCAAATTCAAACAAAAAATAGAAGATTTACTGTTATGCAGACTACTGCAGTATTGTAATAATTGTATAAATAATGTCAACCCATTCATGACTGCATATTAGAATGGCTACTTGGACATTTATTGGAAAATGACATCAATTGTTTACTTTTGAACATCGGAAAAAATCAAACATTTCCCCTAGTTTGAGCTCCATTTCAAGGTTCTTTTCATATTAAAACCAATCAAAATCACCTTTATTTCTATAATATGTTTTCCATTCTATTAACTGAGACCAAGAAAACAAGAATACAACCATAAATACTATACGAAAATAGACCACAAAGTCTGCATTTTAATTAAGAAATGGTCGGAGTTTTTTTTTCTCATTATGCACTACGTGCTGCAGGATTTTTTTATATGGTGCACACTGACCACACAGACCCATTCTCTCACATGTGGGCCTACCAGCTTTCTCCTGCTTGATTTGAAGCTGCTAGAATTTATGAGTATACAGTGGTCCCTCGTTGTTCGTAATTAATCCGTTCCTGGAGCCGTTACTATAAACGAAATTTACGATTTACGAATCAATTTTCCCCATAAGAAATAATGTAAATACAATTAATCCGTTCCTGACACCCAGAAGTATTAAAACAAAAAAATTTTTAACATGAAATATGCATGTAGTACATAAACAATACAATGGGAAATGATGAATGAAACATTAACAGCATAACACTTACCTTTATTGGAGATTCTTCTTAGTGTATGGGAGACTGGAGGAGGAGAGAGAGTGGATTGTTTATAGTTTGGAAGGGGAATCCCCTTCCATCAACACCTCAGGTACCATTTACTTTTCTGGGGTTGCTTCTCTTCTCTGTTTCTTAATGCCACTAGGACCACCTTGAGAGTCACTGGAGTCCTGTCTCACAAAATAACTGTGGAGAGAGCTCTGTTTCTGGCATCTCTTTAACACTTCCCTAAAATGGCCCAAGACTTTGTCACTGTACATGTTGCCAACCTGGCTTGCAACAACCTTGTTAGGGTGATGTTTCTCCATAAAGCTTTCCATCTTACCCCACATAGTAAAAATCTCTTTAATTTCTGAAGAAGGCACCTTCTTCCATCTCTCTTCCTCCTCTGCAGCAAGATTCTGAGCTGCGATGTGTTGCTCTTCCTGCTGAAGCTCTTGCAGCTCCTCAGTGGTGAGCTCTTCATTGTGGTCTTCCACCAATTCTTCCACATCCTCCAAACTCACATCCAACCCCATGGAACTCCCCAGTGCCACAAGTGATTTTACAACAGACATAGGCTCATTAGGGTCAGTCCCAAATTCTTCAAAATCCCTCTTGTCGACACAATCAGGCCACAATTTTCTCCAGGCAGAGTTCAAAGTCCTGGTAGTCACTCCCTCCCAAGCCATACCTATAAGGGTTATGCAGTGGAGGATGCTGAAGTGTTCTTTCCAAAATTCCCTTATGGTCAAGTGAGTGTCTGTGGTCACAGTCAAGCACCTGTGAAACATTGCTTTTGTGTAGAGTTTTTTAAAGTTTGCAATAACCTGCTGGTCCATGGGTTGGAGGAGAGGAGTGGTATTCGGGGCAAGAACTTTACTGTGATGAACCCAAACTCCTCGAAAATTAGGTCATCCAAGTTTGGAAGATGAGCAGGTGCATTGTCCATTACTAGCAGGCACTTGAGATCCAATTTCTTTTCCAGGAGATACTCCTTCACACTAGGGCCAAACACTTCATTGAACCATTCGACGAAAATTTCCCTCGTGACCCATGCCTTACTATTAGATTTCCAAAACACACACAATTTACTCTTCATAACATTGTTTTTCCTGAACACTCTGGGATTTTCAGAATGGTACACTAGTAATGGCTTCACTTTGAAATCCCCACTAGCATTAGCACAGAACATTAGCGTCAGCCTGTCTTTCATAGGCTTGTGTCCTGGCATTACCTTTTCCTCTTGTGTAATGAAGGTCCTCTTTGGCATTTTCTTCCAAAAGAGGCCTGTTTCGTCACAATTGAACACTTGTTCAGGTTTCAGTCCTTCAGCCTCTATGTACTCCTGGAATTCATGCACATATTTTTCAGCCGCCTTGTGGTCCGAACTGGCAGCCTCACCATGCCTTACCACACTGTGTATGCCAGTACGGTTCTTAAATCTCTCAAACCAGCCTTTGCTGGCCTTAAATTCACTCACTTCACCACTATTTGCAGCCAATTTCTTTACCAAATCTTCATGCAACTGCCTAGCCTTTTAACAAATAAATGAAGTCATAAGAGTATCTCCTGCTAATTGTTTCTCATTTATCCACACCAATAATAACTTCTCAACCTCTTCCAGTACTGGTGATCTCATTTTTGTCAGCATAGTTACTCCCTTTGCAACAACAGCATCCTTTATTTAATTTTTCTTGGCCACTATGGAACATAAGGTTGTGTAGGGTTTCTTATACATCCTGGACAGTTCGGCCACACTTGTACCACTTTCATATTGTTCAATGATGGTTTTCTTAAATTCAATCATATTTCTCACCTTCTTTACCACAGGCTTGGCACTAGGAGCTTTCTTTGGAGCCATGGTAGCTTATTTAGTACTTGCAAGCACTAAAATAAATGGAATATTATGAAATATTTCGCTGGAGCACGTGAGGGGACCTTCGCTCACTGGTAAACAATGCCAGACTGGCTGCTGCCCTGGCTCACGCTGTGGGTACGCTTCCCGGACGAACTACGACTTGCGAGTCAACCTATGAAAAGCGAGTCCATGTTTATACGAAAATACCTCTATGATTGGCGAATTTTACGATTGCCGGGAACTACGAAAAGCGGGGGACCACTGTATATACGTCAAAAACAGTGGCTCGTAAGACATACAGTGGAACTTTTACTTGCGAGCGTGTCCACGTGCGAGTTTTTCCAAATACGGGCAGTCGATGGGTCGATTTTTTTCTTCCATACGCGAGCAAAATTTCCACAAGCGAGCAGACCTCAAGGCAGGTTCCTTGGCACTGGTGAGGGGCTCTTGCTCTTGATCTCGGGAATTGTATCTCATTTGTTTGTTGGACTATCTTATTGAAACTTGGACAATGTATGATGGAAAGATGCTTCTTAACGTACACCAAAAATGAAAGAAATCTAGGCATAAATAATGGAGTTCACTTCTCGGCAATTAGCCACCCCTTAGTGGTAATTTCAAATGGTTTTTATAGTTGTATTCTCGTTTTTTTTGGTCTCATTTGATAGAATGGAAGATATATTACAGAAATAGATATGATTTTGATTGCTTTCAAAAGTACCTTGAATTAGAGCTCAACCTAGGAGAAATCGTCCATTGCTTGGCTGTTTCAGAGTAAACAAATGATGTCACAGTAAATCTTATATTTTTTGTGTGAATAAAAATTACAAATTATTTATATAATAATAATAATAATAATAATAATAATAATAATAATAATAATACAGTAGGGCCCCACTTATATGGCAGGTTAGGTTCCAGGCTACCGCCGTAATGCGGAAATCGCCGTAAAGTGGAACACCCTTTTTTCCCCCTTATAAATGCATACAAATACTAGATAACAGGTTTACACTAACATATATTAAGTTAGCAATAGAACTAGGCATCAAAAAACAATAAAAGAGTACAATACACACTTAGTGCACTCATTACATCGATTAAAATATTTATAGTCTTAATCTAGGGTGAGACAAGTAGTATTTATTGTAAGAAATCAAGTGTGGTATGTATGGTAGTCAGCCGGGCTACCATACCAGGCCACCCCACCTACACATAATATTCTATTACATTTAAGCATCCCAGAGCAATAAACTGCATATACAGTAGTAGGTTGGTAGACAGCAACCACCCAGGGAAGTACTACCGTCCTGCCAGATGACTGTGAAACAAAAACCTGTAACTGTTTTGCATGATGGTAGGATTGCTGGTTTCTTTTTCTGTCTCATAAACACGCTAAGATAACAGGGATATCTTGCTACTCCTACTTACACTTTGGTCACACTTCACAGACACGCACATGCATATATATATATATACATACATCTAGGTTTTTCTCCCTTTTCTAAATAGCTCTTGTTCTTTTTTATTTCTTCTATTGTCCATGGGGAAGTGGAAAAGAATCTTTCCTCCGTAAGCCATGCGTGTCGTATGAGGCGACTAAAATGCCGGGAGCAATGGGCTAGTAACCCCTTCTCCTGTATACAATTACTAAAAAAGAGAAGAAGAAAAACTTTATAAAACTTGGTTGCTTAAATGTGCGTGGATGTAGTGCGGATGACAAGAAACAGATGATTGCTGATGTTATGAATGAAAAGAAGTTGGATGTCCTGGCCCTAAGCGAAACAAAGCTGAAGGGGGTAGGAGAGTTTCAGTGGGGGGAAATAAATGGGATTAAATCTGGAGTATCTGAGAGAGTTAGAGCAAAGGAAGGGGTAGCAGTAATGTTAAATGATCAGTTATGGAAGGAGAAAAGAGAATATGAATGTGTAAATTCAAGAATTATGTGGATTAAAGTAAAGGTTGGATGCGAGAAGTGGGTCATAATAAGCGTGTATGCACCTGGAGAAGAGAGGAATGCAGAGGAGAGAGAGAGATTTTGGGAGATGTTAAGTGAATGTATAGGAGCCTTTGAACCAAGTGAGAGAGTAATTGTGGTAGGGGACTTGAATGCTAAAGTAGGAGAAACTTTTAGAGAGGGTGTGGTAGGTAAGTTTGGGGTGCCAGGTGTAAATGATAATGGGAGCCCTTTGATTGAACTTTGTATAGAAAGGGGTTTAGTTATAGGTAATACATATTTTAAGAAAAAGAGGATAAATAAGTATACACGATATGATGTAGGGCGAAATGACAGTAGTTTGTTGGATTATGTATTGGTAGATAAAAGACTGTTGAGTAGACTTCAGGATGTACATGTTTATAGAGGGGCCACAGATATATCAGATCACTTTCTAGTTGTAGCTACACTGAGAGTAAAAGGTAGATGGGATACAAGGAGAATAGAAGCATCAGGGAAGAGAGAGGTGAAGGTTTATAAACTAAAAGAGGAGGCAGTTAGGGTAAGATATAAACAGCTATTGGAGGATAGATGGGCTAATGAGAGCATAGGCAATGGGGTCGAAGAGGTATGGGGTAGGTTTAAAAATGTAGTGTTAGAGTGTTCAGCAGAAGTTTGTGGTTACAGGAAAGTGGGTGCAGGAGGGAAGAGGAGCGATTGGTGGAATGATGATGTAAAGAGAGTAGTAAGGGAGAAAAAGTTAGCATATGAGAAGTTTTTACAAAGTAGAAGTGATGCAAGGAGGGAAGAGTATATGGAGAAAAAGAGAGAGGTTAAGAGAGTGGTGAAGCAATGTAAAAAGAGAGCAAATGAGAGAGTGGGTGAGATGTTATCAACAAATTTTGTTGAAAATAAGAAAAAGTTTTGGAGTGAGATTAACAAGTTAAGAAAGCCTAGAGAACAAATGGATTTGTCAGTTAAAAATAGGAGAGGAGAGTTATTAAATGGAGAGTTAGAGGTATTGGGAAGATGGAAGGAATATTTTGAGGAATTGTTAAATGTTGATGAAGATAGGGAAGCTGTGATTTCGTGTATAGGGCAAGGAGGAATAACATCTTGTAGGAGTGAGGAAGAGCCAGTTGTGAGTGTGGGGGAAGTTCGTGAGGCAGTAGGTAAAATGAAAGGGGGTAAGGCAGCCGGGATTGATGGGATAAAGATAGAAATGTTAAAAGCAGGTGGGGATATAGTTTTGGAGGGGTTGGTGCAATTATTTAATAAATGTATGGAAGAGGGTAAGGTACCTAGGGATTGGCAGAGAGCATGCATAGTTCCTTTGTATAAAGGCAAAGGGGATAAAAGAGAGTGCAAAAATTATAGGGGGATAAGTCTGTTGAGTGTACCTGGTAAAGTGTATGGTAGAGTTATAATTGAAAGAATTAAGAGTAAGACGGAGAATAGGATAGCAGATGAACAAGGAGGCTTTAGGAAAGGTAGGGGGTGTGTGGACCAGGTGTTTACAGTGAAACATATAAGTGAACAGTATTTAGATAAGGCTAAAGAGGTCTTTGTGGCATTTATGGATTTGGAAAAGGCGTATGACAGGGTGGATAGGGGGGCAATGTGGCAGATGTTGCAAGTGTATGGTGTAGGAGGTAGGTTACTGAAAGCAGTGAAGAGTTTTTACGAGGATAGTGAGGCTCAAGTTAGAGTATGTAGGAAAGAGGGAAATTTTTTCCCAGTAAAAGTAGGCCTTAGACAAGGATGTGTGATGTCACCGTGGTTGTTTAATATATTTATAGATGGGGTTGTAAGAGAAGTAAATGCGAGGGTCTTGGCAAGAGGCGTGGAGTTAAAAGATAAAGAATCACACACAAAGTGGGAGTTGTCACAGCTGCTCTTTGCTGATGACACTGTGCTCTTGGGAGATTCTGAAGAGAAGTTGCAGAGATTGGTGGATGAATTTGGTAGGGTGTGCAAAAGAAGAAAATTAAAGGTGAATACAGGAAAGAGTAAGGTTATGAGGATAACAAAAAGATTAGGTGATGAAAGATTGAATATCAGATTGGAGGGAGAGAGTATGGAGGAGGTGAACGTATTCAGATATTTGGGAGTGGACGTGTCAGCGGATGGGTCTATGAAAGATGAGGTGAATCATAGAATTGATGAGGGAAAAAGAGTGAGTGGTGCACTTAGGAGTCTGTGGAGACAAAGAACTTTGTCCTTGGAGGCAAAGAGGGGAATGTATGAGAGTATAGTTTTACCAACGCTCTTATATGGGTGTGAAGCGTGGGTGATGAATGTTGCAGCGAGGAGAAGGCTGGAGGCAGTGGAGATGTCATGTCTGAGGGCAATGTGTGGTGTGAATATAATGCAGAGAATTCGTAGTTTGGAAGTTAGGAGGAGGTGCGGGATTACCAAAACTGTTGTCCAGAGGGCTGAGGAAGGGTTGTTGAGGTGGTTCGGACATGTAGAGAGAATGGAGCGAAACAGAATGACTTCAAGAGTGTATCAGTCTGTAGTGGAAGGAAGGCGGGGTAGGGGTCGGCCTAGGAAGGGTTGGAGGGAGGGGGTAAAGGAGGTTTTGTGTGCGAGGGGCTTGGACTTCCAGCAGGCATGCGTGAGCGTGTTTGATAGGAGTGAATGGAGACAAATGGTTTTTAATACTTGACGTGCTGTTGGAGTGTGAGCAAAGTAACATTTATGAAGGGATTCAGGGAAACCGGCAGGCCGGACTTGAGTCCTGGAGATGGGAAGTACAGTGCCTGCACTCTGAAGGAGGGGTGTTAATGTTGCAGTTTAAAAACTGTAGTGTAAAGCACCCTTCTGGCAAGACAGTGATGGAGTGAATGATGGTGAAAGTTTTTCTTTTTCGGGCCACCCTGCCTTGGTGGGAATCGGCCGGTGTGATAATAATAAAAAACAGTTTACTCATTACTTACCTTAAAATATTTTGTAGTCTTAATCTAGGGTGAGATGAGTAGTATTTATTGTAAGAAATCAAGTGCGGTATGTATGGTAATCAGCCGAGCTACCATACCAGGCCATTCCACCCACACATATTCTATGATATTTAAGCATCCCAGAGCGATAAAATGCATATATGTACAGTTCACTCATTACTTACCTTAAAATATTTGTAGTCTTAATGTAGAGTCAGGGGTGAGTAAACGAGATAAAACGAATAAATGAGAGAGAGGGAATGAGTACATGAGAGAGGACAGGTGGAGAGTTATGTAAACAAACCAGGCAAACGTAAGTTTTGTAAACAAAAAGTGTACACGTCTGGTTTGTGTACAAGTTACATTGTATACAAGTTGTCTCTACATTGATATGGTAGAATAAATAAAGGAGAACACTCCCGTTCTCATGTAACACCATTTTTAGAAGAAATGACGCTCTGAGTGAAGGCAATGGAAATAAGTCACTCTGTCTGACTTTTTTTTGGGTTATCCTAGGTTCTCTACACATATGCTGTTATGTATGATAATCTGTGTAACTGTATTTGTGTATACCTGAATAAACTTACACACCAAAGGAATAATTTTCTACAGTTACCCCCAGTAACACATTTTCTCTTATGTTAGATTAGAGAAAATGTTATTCTTGCCGTCACTTGTACAAGTTATCCAGCTACGACATCTCATATTTATGTTTATTTATTCTATTGTGGGGTGTATTTATCATCTTTATATGTTATGTATCGTGTTTGTTATATAATTTTGAAAAAAATATCATGGATAGATTAATGAAAATGTGTATATATTAACGTAATATACGACATTTAATGAGACTCGGTGATTATTATTGTTATCATTTCTAGTATGGCATCACTTGTGCAAGTCGTCTGCTACCACATCTCATATTTATGTTTATTTATCTACTGTGGGGTGTATTTATCATATTTATATGTTATGCATCGTGTTTATTATATGATTTTGAAAAAAATATCATAGGTGGATTAATGAAAATGTGTACATTAACGTAATATACGACATTTAAACCAGACTCGGTGATTATTATTATCATTACTAATATGACATCTCGAGACATTAGACACTGATTTTAATGTGTACCTGCATGCCAGCACAGTATGTAAATTTATTTAGGTACAGGTATACATAAGTACACCTACCATCCAACTTACAACCAAGTTCGGTTCCGAGAAACCGACCGTAAGTCGAAATGGTCGTAAGTCGAACTTTACTACTGAATATCAACAAAACATTTTTGTAATGACTTCATTTTATTGTTTTATTTTGGTATTCCATGTTTTACTTTACTTTTTATGCTGTTAGTACTGTATTTTATACTGTAAGGTTTAGGATAAACACTGTGTACAACACAAATAGTTGTTTATTTCCCAGAAATTTGGCATAAAAAACACGGTTGTAAGTTGAGTGGTCGTAAGTCGAGCAGGTCGTAAGTCGGATGGTAGGTGTATAATTATCAGAGTATATATAAAATATGAAATAACTTTTAAAAACACATGAAATTTTGGAGTTTCCAGACATAATGGGGAGACTTAGTGCTTACAGATCTCACGGAGAATGTAAACAAATCGGGTGGGGTGCGGTGACCGTATTAGAAAGTCAGGTGGGGGGAGCCGTATAGCGAATTTTGGTCATAATTTGAAATGACCGTATTAGCGGAATGCCATAAAGCGAAACGCCATAAAGCGGGGCCCTACTGAAATAATAATAATAATAGTAATGAAAGAAATCTAAGCATAAATAATGGAGTTCACTTCTCATCAATTAGCCACCCCTTAGCGGTAATTTCAAATGGTTTTTATGGTTGTATTCTCGTTTTTTTTTGGTATCATTTGATAGAATGGAAGATATATTACAGAAACAGATATGATTTTGAAAGTTAAGACACATATGCAACATCTGGATATCCAGATGTTGCATATGTGTCTTAACTTTCATATTGTCGGTATTTTATACCTTTCTTGCACAACTTGTCAGACACTGCAACATCATGGAATCTTGGTTCAGAGGACATCTACAAGACCTTCACGGCTGCTGCAACTAACCCATCTCTTTGGGAAGGACCTACTTCCACTGGGGAATCCCGCCTACCAGTGACTGCCCTCGTCTGCTGCCCGTCCCTATCCACTGACGCCTATATAAACTGCCAGTCTTCTTGTCTTTGCTCCAGATTCTCCTCCACCACGATGCTGTGAACACTAACTCCAAGGCCGAGGGACTGATTACCTCATCTTTTGTATATAGTTCTACTGTCTTCCTATTATGTCCTAGAATCTGTATTGATAAAGCCACTGGATGGCGAAACGTCTACTACAATAAAGATATCCAGATGTTGCATATGTGTCTTAACTTTCATATTGTCGGTATTTTATACCTTTCTTGCACAACTTGTCAGACACTGCAACATCATGGAATCTTGGTTCAGAGGACATCTACAAGACCTTCACGGCTGCTGCAACTAACCCATCTCTTTGGGAAGGACCTACTTCCACTGGGGATTCCCGCCTACCAGTGACTTTGCCCTCGTCTGCTGCCCGTCCCTATCCACTGACGCCTATATAAACCGCCAGTCTTCTTGTCTTTGCTCCAGATTCTCCTCCACCACGATGCTGTGAACACTAACTCCAAGGCCGAGGGACTGATTACCTCATCTTTTGTATATAGTTCTACTGTCTTCCTATTATGTCCTAGAATCTGTATTGATAAAGCCACTGGATGGCGAAACGTCTACTACAATAAAGATATCCAGATGTTGCATATGTGTCTTAACTTTCATATTGTCGGTATTTTATACCTTTCTTGCACAACTTGTCAGACACTGCAACATCATGGAATCTTGGTTCAGAGGACATCTACAAGACCTTCACAGCTGCTGCAACTAACCCATCTCTTTGGGAAGGACCTACTTCCACTGGGGAATCCCGCCTACCAGTGACTTTGCCCTCGTCTGCTGCCCGTCCCTATCCACTGACGCCTATATAAACCGCCAGTCTTCTTGTCTTTGCTCCAGATTCTCCTCCACCACGATGCTGTGAACACTAACTCCAAGGCCGAGGGACTGATTACCTCATCTTTTGTATATAGTTCTACTGTCTTCCTATTATGTCCTAGAATCTGTATTGATAAAGCCACTGGATGGCGAAATGTCTACTACAATAAAGATATCCAGATGTTTCATATGCGTCTTAACTTTCATATTGTCGGTATTTTATACCTTTCTTGCACAGATATGATTTTGATTGCTTTCATGACGAAAAGTGCCTTGAAACTGAGGTCAACGTAGGAGAAATGGTCCATTGCTTAGCTGTTTCAGAGTAAACAATATGCAGTCATGAATGGGTTGACATATTTATACAATTATTGCAATAAGGAATAGCAGTACAGTAGACCCCCGACATTCGATATTAATCCGTTCCTGAGAGCTCATCAAATGTCGAAAATATCGAAAGTCGAATTAATTTTCCCCATAAGAAATAATGGAAATCAAATTAATCTGTGCAATTCACCCAAAAGTATGAAAAAAAAAAATTTACCACATGAAATATTAAGTTTAATGCAATAGAATAATTACAATAACAACAATAACAATAGATTAATTGACACTTACCTTTAATGAAGATCTGGTGATGATTGATGGGATGGGAGGAGGGGAGAGTGTGGATGGTGTTAGTGTTTAGAAGGGGAATCCCCTTCCATTTGGACTTGAGGTAGCAAATCCTTTTCCGGGGTTACTTCCCTTCTTCTTTTAATGCCACTAGGACTGGCTTGAGAGTCACTGGGCCTCTGTCACACAACAAATCTGTCCATAGAGCTCTGTACTTCCCGTTCCTTTACGATTTGTCTAAAATGGGCCACAACATTGTCATTGTAATAGTCACCAGCACGGCTTGCAATAGCTGTGTTAGGGTGATTTTCATCCATAAAGGTTTGCAGTTCAACCCACTTTGCACACATTTCCTTAATTTTTGAAGTAGGCACAATGGATTCCACAACTGGCATAGGCTTCTCAGGGTTAGCCCCAAACCCTTCAAAATCTTTTTTAATTTCCATACTAATTCTCACCCTTTTTACCACAGGGTTGGCACTAGAAGCTTTCTTGGGGCCCATGGTTACTTATTTTGCAGAAACAAGTACCAAAAACAGTGATAATATGGATAATATGGAATGTACTGAATGTATACTTAGATGCACGCACACTGGCTGGCTTGTAAACACTAGCACACACGGGGCAGTTCAGGCCACACGTGGACACGTCTCGTACGAATCGTATCGAATAACAGGATTTCCATCGAATGTCGAGGCGAAATTTTTGCGTTAAAACGCATCGAATGTCGGATTTATCGAATGTCGATGCCATCAAATGTCGGGGGTCCACTGTAAATCTTATATTTTTTGTGTGAATAAAAATTACAAATAATTTATATAATAATAATAATAATAATAATGATAATAATAATAATAATAATATGTGTAATAATAATATGAATAATAACAATATGTATAATAATAATAATAGTATTATACAATATTAATAATAATAATAATATAATATGTATAATAATAATACATATATAACAACAATGTACAGTGGACCCCTGCATACCGATTTTAATCCGTGCAAGAGGGGTCATTGTTATGCGAAATAATCAGTATGCGAATGAATTTTCCCCATAAGAAATAATGGAAATCAAATTAATCCGTGCAAGACACCCAAAAGTATGAAAAAAAAAATTTTACCACATGAAATATACATTTTCCTACACACAAAGAGAAGGATACATGCACAATAGTAGAGTAGTACATGCACAGTATATATTGTGCATGTACTAGTCTACTAAATGAAGAATAAATGACACTTACCTTTATTGAAGATGCAGCAATGACTGATGAGACACTGTCCTGGGAGTGCCTTTTCCTCCTGAGTACTGTAGGTCCTGTTTGGCATTTTCTTCCAGAACAGGCCTTATCACACTGTGTATGCCACTACGATTCTTAAATCTCTCAAACCAACCTTTGCTGGCTTTAAATTCACCAATATGAGCACTAGTTCCAGGCATTTTTCCCTGTTCACCTGGGTGTTAGTCGACTTGTGTGGGTTGCATCCTGGGAGACAAGATTAAGGACCCCAATGGAAATAAGTTAGACAGTCTTCGATGACACTGACTTTTTTGGGTTATCCTGGGTGGAAAATCCTCTGGGGTTAATTGTTTCTTGGTATTCTCAATAAGCCACACCAACAACGGTGCTACAGCAGCAGCAGCAGCTGACGGTGGTACAGCAGCAACAGACGATGCTACAGCAGCAACAGACGATGCTACAGCAGCAGCAGACGATGCTACAGCAGCAGCAGACGATGCTACAGCAGCAGCAGCAGCTGACGGTGGTACAGCAGCAACAGACGATGCTACAGCAGCAGCAGACGATGCTACAGCAGCAGCAGACGATGCTACAGCAGCAGCAGCAGCAGCTGACGGTGGTACAGCAGCAACAGACGATGCTACAGCAGCAGCAGACGATGCTACAGCAGCAGCAGACGATGCTACAGCAGCAGCAGCAGCTGACGGTGGTACAGCAGCAACAGACGATGCTACAGCAGCAGCAGACGATGCTACAGCAGCAACAGACGATGTTACAGCAGCAGCAGATGATGCTACAGCAGCAGCAGCAGCTGACGGTGGTACAGCAGCAACAGACGATGCTACAGCAGCAACAGACAATGTTACAGCAGCAGCAGACGATGCTACAGCAGCAGCAGCAGCTGACAGTGCAGCAGCAGCAGCAGCTGTACCACCAATAGTAGCGATGGTTGATTGGGGTTTATTATAAAACCTGGCCAGCTCGGAGACACGCACTCCACTTTCATACTTATCAATGATCTTTTTCTTCATCTCTATTGTAATTCTCACCCTTATTGCTGTAGAGTTGGCACTAGAAGCTTTCTTGGGGCCCATGGTCACATATTTTCCAGAAAAAGCACCGAAAACACTGTAATAATACGAAATATTCCGATTGTATGCTTGGATGTTACCGTGGAGGCTGGCTGGTAAACAATGCCACCGGCGGAACATGTGAGCGTGGCTCAGGCCGCACATTGGACGTGTCTCGGACGAAAATCGGTGAGCGGGTTTTTAAGCGGTATGCGAGGCAAAATTTTTGCGATTAAAGCAAGCGGTATGCGGATTAATCGTTATGTGATGCCATCGGTATGTGGGGGTCCACTGTACTACATATAATAATTATAATAATAGACGGCTTCAAAAGGCCGTCACTAGATGGCAGTGTTTACCACAACAAAGAGGGAGCGGTTGTGGCTGTCTCCACCTGTTACATAATGACATATTTTATTCATTCTAGAGTATATATCGTGTTTCTATGTTATTTATATTGTTTGTTATGTCATATTAGTTGAACTGTGATAGATAAATAAGCCGTATAGATGATATTAGCAAAATTATTCATGAAGTATTTTGCCCGGTCTCCAGACAAACTCTCGTCCACTGCCGACACCGCCCATACCACTACATGAATGACATATTTTATTAATTTTAGAGTATATATCAGGTTTCTATGTTACTTAAATTGTTTATTATGTCATATTAGATGAAGTGAGATAGATAAATAAGCCGTAGAGTTGGTATTAGCGAAATTATTGAAGTACAGAATTCCACTGGAACGAATTAATTGCATTTCAATTAATTTAAATCAGGAAAATTGACTCTACAGACAAGCAAATCCAGTTGCGAGCAAGGTCATGGAACGGATTAAACTCGCAAGTAGAGGTTCCACTGTATATATACGACCAAAACAATCAAAGGGTTAAAGTGAAGCCTTTACTTGTGTATCATTCAGAAAATCCCCAAGTGTTTAAGAAAAATAATGTCATCAAGAACAAGTTATGTGTCTTGTGGAAAGCAAATAATAAGGCATGGGTCACAAGGCAAATTTTCAAAGAGTGGGTCCATGAAGTGTTTGGCCAGAGTGTCAGAAAATACCTCCTAGACAATAATTTGTCACTCAAGTGCCTCCTATTAATGGACAATGCTCCTGCTCGTCCTCCAAACTTATCAGACCTCTTGTCTAGGGACTTCAGTTTTATAACAGTGAAGTTCAGGCCTCCTAACACCACTCCTCTCCTCCAGCCCACGGACCAGCAGGTTATTTCTAACTTCAAAAAACTCTACACAAAAGCAGTGTTTGAAAAGTGCTTTGAAGTGACCACAGACACTAAGGTGACCCTAAGAGAGAGCTGGAGGAATCACTTCAGTATCTGCAGCTCCATACGCCTTATAGGTAAGGCTTGGGAGGGAGTGACTTCCAGGACTTAGAACTCTGCTTGGAGACAATTGTGGCCAGATAGTGTCCAAAAGAGGGATTTTGAAGGGTTTGAGGCTGACCCTGACCCTGACCCAGCTGACCCTCTGACTGTTGTGGACTCTATTGTGGCATTGGGGAACACCCTGGGGCTGGAGGTGAGTGGCGAGAATGTGGAAGAGTTGGTGGAGGACCACAGGGTGAAGAGCTAATCACTGAAGAGCTGCAAGAGCTTCATCTGGAACAGTATCAGACCACAGCTGAGGAACTTGCTTCAGAGGAGGAGGAGGAGGAAGAGGGAGTGGATGAGGTGCCTTCTTCAAAGATTAAGGAGATTTGTGCCAAGTGGAATGATGTCCAAATGTTTGTGCAGAAGTAGCACCCTCAGCAAGTTGAAACAAGTTGAAGAATTGAGACACTTATGCAACACATGGGAATCTTTATTGAAAAAAACGTTTCGCCACACAGTGGCTTCATCAGTCCAATACAAAGTAGAAGTGGGTAAGGAGAGTAGAAGTTTGAGGTAATCAGTCCCTCAACCTGGAATCGATGTGTTCAGTCCATCACTCTTGTAGGAAGTGCAGCATAGGGCCAGAGAGGTGGCTTATATACTGCGGTGAGATGAGTTGAAGCAGGAGGAGGTGGGATCACAGTGGGACCTGCCACTAGTGTAAGTAGGTCATCGTCCAAAGGTTGGGCAAGCGTTGAAGTCTTTGTACCAAGATCCCATGATGTTGCAGTGTCTGACAGATGTGAGGAATGGTTTAGAAAACCGACAAGTTGAAGAAGCCATCTTTGCAACAAGTTCAGTGACAAAACCATGTCCCATTTTAGGGAAATCTCAAAGAGGCACCAGAAACAGAGGACTGTGGACAGTTATTTTATGAGACAGGGGTCCAGTGACTCTCAAGCTGGTCCTAGTGGTGTTAAAAGACAGAGAAGGGAAGTAACCCCAGAGAGGGCTTTGATACCTGAAGTCCTCATGGAGGGGGATTCTCCTTCCAAACACTAACCCCAACTCCCTCTCTCCTCCTCCGTATCTTCCAGATGCCATCACCAATCTTCAATAAAGGTAAATAAAAATGTTATTTTATATGTTGATTTATATTTATTAATACATAATTGAACACTACATTTGTTGTGTGTATGTAAAACTGTAATTAAGCCTTTGAGGGTTTTGGTCGTACTAGTACGTCTTACGCGTAGGGGTTTTTGACGTACTAGTACGCATAAATTCTAGCGCCGTCAAATCTCGCGGGAAGAGGCTGGTAGGCCTCCATATGAAAGAATGGGTCTATGTGGTCAGTGTGCACAGTATAAAAAAAATCCTGCAGCACACAGTGCATAATGAGAAAAAAAAAACTTTCACGTTTTTTTGGGCATAAAACAGCGTCTTTGCACTGTATTTTCGTATGGTATTTATTGTTGTATTCTAGTTTTCTTGGTCTCATTTTATAGAATGGAAGACATATCACAGAAATTGAGATGATTTTTACTGGTTTTACAATGAAAAGTACCTTGAAATTGAACTCAAAGTAGCAGAAATGTTCGATTTTTACCAAAGTTCAAAAGTAAACAAATCATGCCAAGCGTCCAATACATGTCAACTGGTGAGTCTAACATTCTTTTGCAATTGCGCCAATATGATTTATATAATTTTTTACACTAATGCAGTAGTCTGCATAACAGTAAATCTTCTATTTTTCGTGAGAATAAAAATTCAAAGTGGAAAGCAAAAGAATGTAAGAGGGGCCTTGAGACGTGACTAATGAGCAGAAGAAATGTCATTTTAGTGCCAGGAATGTATTTCTTGTTTGTTCTGGACACTATTCGGAAATTGGCATTTTTTGAAATTTGTGTGAAATTGGCAAAATTGCTAAATTCTGACCACTGTATTGGATAGTTGAAAATGGTAAATGGGTGGTTTCTTGCACTCATTCAATAGGAAAAATGTAGTTCTAGCGAAATATTCATGTTGTTTGTCGACTAGTACAGAGGAATTGACCGAAAATGGGGCTCAAATTGGGCAAAATCGCCGATGCGTAAACATCGCCGAGACCGCTAACTTCGCGAGAGCATAATTCCGTGAGTTTTCCATCAAATCTCATAATTTTGGTGTCATTATGATCGGGAAAAGATTCTCTATCTTTTCACAAGAAAAAATAATTTTTTTTTTTTTAAATTTGGCCGACCCTGAGAACGAGTTTCTGAGAGGGCCTGTCGACCCTCAAAGGGTTAATATCTATAAAATGCATTTTTTTTGTGATTATTTTTGGGTTTCTGGAATGGATTAATTGTATTTCCATTATTTCTTATGGGAAATATTGCTTCTCTTTTCAGACTTATCGAATTTAGAACTAGCTCCTGGAACAGATTAAGTTCGATATTTTAGGTTCCACTGTAGTTGAAAGTGAACTTAGATAAGAATAAGGTGATGAGCATATCAAATGAGTTAGGTATAGAAAAATTGGATATCATATTAGAGGGAGGAAGTATGGAAGAAGTAAATGTGTTCAGATATCAGGAAATAGACTTGTCAGCAGATGAGTTTATAAAGGACGAGATGAACCATAGAACCGATGAAGGAAAAAAAGGTGGGTAGTGCATTGAGGTATCTGTGGAGACAAAGAACATTTTCCATGAAGGCAAAGAAGGGAATATATGAGAGTACGTATAGTGGTACCAGCACTCTTTTATGGGTGTGAAACGTGGGTTGTGAATGTTGCAGTGAGAAGGAGGTTGGAGGTAGTGGAAATGTCTCTACAGGTAATGTGTGGTATAAATATTTTGCAGAGTATTCATAGTGTGGAAATTAGGAGGAAGTATAGTTACTTAAATTATTATTCAGTGGGCTGAGGAGGGGCTGTTGAGGTGGTTTGGCCATTTAGAGAGGATGGGACGCAATAGGATGACTTGTGTGTATAAATCTGTAGTGGAGGGAAGGAAGGGTGGAGGTTGCCCTAAGAAAGGTTGGAGGGAGGGGGTAAAAGAGGTTTTGTGTACAAGGGGCTTGGACATACAGCAGGCATGTGTGTGTTAGATAGGAGTGAGTGGAGACAAATGGTTTTTGAGACTTGACGAGCTGTTAGTGTGATCAGAGTAATATTTTGTGAAGGGATTCAAGGAAACCTGTTAGCCAGACTTGAGTCCTGGAGGTAGGAAGCACAATGTCTGTGCTTTAAAGGAGGGGTTTGCAGTATTTGCTGTTTAGAGTGACATTTAAACTGTTGTATCTGAATGCCTCTGCAAAGACAGTGATAGTGTGAATACTGGTGAAAGTTTTTTTTTTTTTTTTTTGGTGGGGGGGTCACCCTGCCTTGGTGGGAGACAACCAGCATATTAAAATAAATATGCATTTTAATTCTGGATTTATTTGTAAGTTAAGTTTGATGCTCATAAAACATTTTAATGAAAATTACAATAATCCACAACAATTCTGCAACAAAGTTTGCAGAACTTTTAGTCAGTGTTAGACAGCATATAAGATACACTGGTTCAGTGGAAGGATCACTAGCAGTCCTAGAAAATAAATTCTATCTTCAAGCAAGTTGAGATCACCTTGTTAATGTCACCTTCCTACCATTACTTTTTCACAAGCTGAAGTGTTTTATGGTCATGAAATCATAATAACACAATTGCAGATAAATCAGGGAACAGGTGGGGGTTTGAACCCACAGCAGTTACTCCTTCACTTAAGTTCCGGACACATACAAATCACCAAGAAAATCTCCAAGACTGTAGGCATACTATCAAAGATAAGGTACTATGTTCCACAATCAGCTCTCCTGGCACTCTACCATTCACTCATATACCCTTATCTTACATATGGAATTTGTGCATGGGGATCAACAACATCCAATCACCTAAAACCTCTAATAACCCAGCAAAAGGCAGCAGTAAGAATGATAACAAATTCCCACTCCTGCCAGCATACTCTGCCAATTTTCAAAAGTCTGAATCTGCTCACCTTTAAGAACATCCATACTTATTCATGTGCCTACTACATACACAGAACAATTCACGCAAATATAAACCCTCCACTCAGACTTCTCCTCACCAACCTTAACAGGACACATGACCACAACACAAGACACAGGTCTCTTTTTGATATACCTCGTGTCCATATCACACTGTGTAAAAACTCTATGCACATAAAGGGCCCCAAAATATGTAATTCATTACCAGAAGATATTAAAGTGACCCAATCTGAAAATCAATTTAAGACTCTTCTCAAAAGCCACTTAATCACCCTAGACTAAATGCTAAATACTCAGTACACACATACTCACTAATGTACTCCCACATCATAACTTCAACAATCACTTTGAACCTTTTATCCATTGTTGACAGGAATATAATTGAATCATTGTTTTCACAAAAAGCATTTTTTAATATATGAATACAGTGAACCCCCAGCATACGATGGCATCGGCATACGTTAAATTCGGCATACGATACATTTTAATGCAAAAATTTTGCCTCGCCTTACGTTAAAAACTCACCTCACGCGATTTGTCCAAGATGCATCCCATGTGTGGCCTCAGCGCCAGTGTTCACAAGCCAGCCAGTGCGGTCGCATCTACGCATACATTCGGTACATTTCACATTATCCCAGTGTTTTTAGTGCTTGTAACTACAAAATAAGTCACCATGGACCCAAAGAAAGCTTCTAGTGCCATCCCTGTGGTAAAAAGGGTGAGAATTAGTATGGAATTGAAAAAAGAGATTAAGGAAATGTTTGCAAAATGGCTTGAGGTGCAAACCTTTATGGATGAAAATCACCCTCACACAGCTATTGCAAGCCATGCTGGTGACTATTACAATGACAATGTTGTGGACCACTTTAGACAAATCATAAAGGAACGAGAGGTACAGGCCTCTATGGACAGATATGTTGTGTGACAGAAGTCCACTGACTCTCAAGCTGGTCCTAGTGGCATTAAAAGAAGGGAAGTAACCCCAGAAAAGGACCTGATACCTCAAGTCCTAATGGAAGGGGATTCCCCTTCAAAACAATTAGTTCGACACTCTCCCCTCATCCCATCCCATCAATCATCACCAGATCTTCATTAAAGGTAAATGTCATGTATTCTATTGTTAGTAGAGTACTACTTACAGTGCATGTCTTCTTCAGTTTGTGTGCATTAAACTTAATATTTCATGCGGTAAAACTTTTTTTTCATACTTTTGGGTGTCTTGCATGGATTAATTTGATATCCATTATTTCTTATGGGGAAAATTAATTCGCCTTACGATAATTTCGGCATACGATGAGCTCTCAGGAACAGATTAATATCATATGCCGGGGGTCCACTGTATATCTTTTGTCTTATGCAAATTAGATTCACTTATAATTAATAATCTTCTGTACAACTATGAAATAATTACTATCCTGCTGTACAACTATGATATACTCCTTAGTGTTAAGTAACCTGCAAGCCAATAATGTTAAGTTGGCCCATAATGCCTAGGCATAATAGAGGCTCTCTTTGCATTACAACCCACTATTGTAAATACAAAATCTCAATGTACTGTTTGCAAAGACATAAAATAAATAAATAAATAAATGAAATAAATCCTTTTACAGAACCAGATACAAAAACTTGAGAAAGAATACTCTCTATTTGAACTGTGAAAGCTCTTCTATGCAACCTATTAGCTTTATCATGTTAACAAGAGAGGAGGCTAGAGTACTTGTAAATATGGCTATACATACAAAACTAAATTAACATTCTCTTATGGAATGCTTACTATTTATTTAAGCCACTAAAGACTAAAATATGTTAATATACTTCCTAACATCTCCTCCAGATTCAGTTGATCAGATTGGAAAAGAATTCCACTTATGAGGTATGTTTTTAAGGCAAATAGAAAACAGTATCCTGTTCTCTGTAACATGTTTATGTCAAATCATTTTAAGGGCATGGCGAGAAACATGACTGATTCCAGGGAAGGATTCATCACACAGAATACATTAACTTAATGTTATCATTGTTATACCCAACTGTAAATATTATAATTGCTATACCCAACTGTTAATGTTATCATTATTATACCAATATTTGTTGTAGATTTTTTCTGTCTCATATTCACTCTGCAGTTAAGATAGAAATACATTTGATAAATATGTATTATCATAAATACTATATATAGCATTTCATTTCAGACTTCCATGTATTAGTCCTCCAGGCCAAAGCATTCATCTTAAATTATTTAATGGAAACAAAGGAAACCTGAGAACTCTTTTCAATGAGGTAACCAGCATAGTAGTATTGTAATTGAAATGTATTATTACTGTATATATGCTGCATGAAGAATTCTTAAATAATAATTGAAATTTCAGTTACTGTACTTGAGTGAATGTTAAAATTTTAAAGTACAGGTTGGCCATCACTAATCTGGCAATCAGTAATCTGGTTCCATCAGTAATCCGGCACTAATTTCGGCTAGCGTAATTTCAAATTTCTGGGGTTGCCTCACCAACCAGCCGCTACTGTTTGGTGATGCTACTTGCTGCATAAGCCATTCCAATTTCTTTTTCTCCATTTATTGTTATAACATGCTCACTTTTAGCCCAAGCCATGGTTCCAACAAATAAAAGAAATGCTTCTCATTATGTAAAGCACATACACCGTACATTGTCCATAAAAGATAAGGTGGCTTTGAAGCCACTGTTGGTCGCCGTGAGCTCAGCTCACTCAGATAAGCTGTGACAGTAAGTTTGGGCCTACATATGAGAGAATAGGTCTGTGTGGTAAGTGTGCACTGTATAAAAAAATCCTGCAGCATGCAGTACATAATGAAAAAAAAAAAAGCAACTGTGCTTTTGATGTAGAACAGCGAATTTTGCAGTGTATTTTCATACAGTTTGTATGGTTGTATTCTCGTTTTTTTGGTCTTTGAAAGAATGGAAGATATATTACAGAAATAGATATAATTTTGATTGGTTTCTTGCTGGAAAGTTCCTTAAAATTGAGCTCAGAATAAAGGAAATGTTTGATTTTTGCCTATGTTCAAGAGTAAACAGATGATGTCACCGTCCAATACGTGTCCAACTGGCTGGTCAAATATGCAGTCACAAATGAGTAGGCATTATTTATACAGTAATTACAATAATGCAGTAGTCTGTATAACAGTAAATCAATTTTTTATGTGAATATAAATTCAAAATGAAAAGCAAGCATTATATAAGAAGGGCTTGGAGACATAACTAATGAACAGATAAAATGTTATTTTAGTGCCAGGAATGTCTGCATTGCTTATTCTGGACCCTATTTTGAAATTGGCATCTCTTGAAATTTGTGTGAAATTGGTGAAATTACTGATTCCTGACCACTTTATTGGGTAATTGAAATAGGTGAATGGGCAGTTTCTTGTACTCATTCGACAGAATAGAAGGAATAATAGCAAAATAGCTATGAGTTTGGTAGACTGGAACAATGGAATGGGCTAAAAATAGGTCCTAAAGTAGGTGAAATTGCCGATGCATAAATATCACTGTTGTGTTAAGTGTGCTGTGTTGTCCTGGAGGACAGTGAAGACAAGGTTATTCAATCCACAGAGGTTCAAAATTGAGATACTGTTGGAGATGGATCAAAATGGGTTGATGCCTCAGGGAATAGTGTTGACACACTACCAGCAAAACCTGGTGGAAGCACTGATGTCCATACAGCAGTGAAAGATAGGGAGGAAACAGGAAAAATAAATGTACCAGCAGCGAACACAGCTACAATAAATCCTAGCAAACAGAATTACAATCTATGTAAATACTATGCCTTGGGTATCTGCAGGCATGGTATATCTGGTAAAACAGGTGGGACATGCACCTTTGACCATCCCAAAAAATGCCACACCCACATGACAACAGGAGAGTGCAACTTCCCCTCCTGTAACTTATTTCACCCAGAAATGTGTCACTCGTCAATCCATGAAAGAAAATGCTACAATGCATACTGCCAGGCACATAATCTGAAGGTGACTAGAAGACACAGACCAGCCAGACAGAGGTTTTTTAGGGCCAGGAGGGAAAAAAGACTGGCAAGAAATGACAATAATCCTACACCAGCTGAAAACACTTCTGGAGCAGAGGCACAGACATTGGCCTCTACTCCAGAACAACAGATATTAGAGCCCGCAAATAAAACCCCCCTAAATTCCACCAATACAACGGCATTTGTCATTGTAAACATACAGGATCTAAAGCCGTCAAAAAACAACAAAATTCCTTACATCGAGGGACTGCTCATGGAGTCGAATGCAATGTTTGCAACATTCACAGAGACCCATATAAAGGATCATTATGATAACAAAATATTTATCCCAGGTTATAACCTATTCCGATGCGACAGACTAAGCAGGCAACGGGGGGGAGGGGGGGGTTGGCCTGTATGTCACAGATTTGCTCATTTGCACAGAACTACTAAACTTTTCAAATGATGTAGTTGAAGTCTTGGCAGTAAAGATTGAAAACCAAAACCTTGCCATTGTGGTAGTATACAAGCCTCCAGATGCAACTTCCCAGCAATTCCAGGAGCAGCTTGAAAAAATTGACCGCTGTCTGGAAAATCTCCCAACTCCTGCTCCAAACATCTTACTACTGGGAGATTTCAACTTGAGACACCTAAAATGGAGGAGTATAGCAAACAATGTTTTAGCAGAGATCACCCTGGGAGGCAGCTCAGATGAAAATTCACACACGAACTATTAAATCTCTGCACCAAATTTACCTTAAACTAACAAATAGTAGAGCCTACAAGACTAGAAAATACACTGGACTTCATCTTCACTAACAGTGATGATCTGATACGTAATATAACTGTATCAACGACAGTACACTCATAACACGACATAATAGAGGTACAGTGGACCCCTGGTATTCGATGGCATCGGTATACGTTAAATTTGGTACTCGATACATTTTAACGCCAAAATTTTGCCTTGCCACTCGTTAAAAAACCTGGCACATGCGATCCGTCCTGGACGCATCCACGTGAGTGCCAGTGTTTATAAGCCAGCCAGTGTGCTCGCATCTAAGCATACATTCGGCACATTCTATATTATCACAGTGTTTTTGGTGCTTGTTTCAGCAAAATAAGTCATCATGGGCCCCAAGAAAGCTTCTAGTGCCAACCCTGTGGTAAAAATGGTGAGAATTAGTATGGAAATTAAGAAAGATTTTGAAGGGTTTGGGACTAACCCTGAGAAGCCTATGCCAGTTGTGGAATCCATTGTGCCTACTTCAAAAATTAAGGGAATGTGTGCAAAGTGGGTTGAACTGCAAACCTTTATGGATGAAAATCACCCTAACACAGCTATTGCAAGCCGTGTTGGTGACTATTACAATGACAATGTTGTGGCCCATTTTAGACAAATCGTAAAGGAACGGGAGGTACAGAGCTCTATGGACAGATTTGTTGTGCGACAGAGGTCCAGTGACTCTCAAGCTGGTCCTAGTGGCATTAAAAGAAGAAGGGAAGTAACCCCGGAAAAGGACTTGCTACCTCAAGTTCTAATGGAAGGGGATTCCTCTTCTAAACAATAAGTTCGACACTCTCCCCTCCTCCTATTCCATCAATCATCACCAGATCTTCATTAAAGGTAAGTGTCATGTATTCTATTGTTAGTAGAGTACTACTAACTGTGCATGTCTTCTTCAGTTTGTGTGCATTAAACTTAATATTTCATGTGGTAAAACTTATTTTTTCATAGTACTTTTGGGTGTCTTGCACGGATTAATTTGATTTCCATTATTTCTTATGGGGAAAATTAATTCGCTCTCCGATAATTTTGGCATACGATGAGCTCTCAGGAATGGATTAATATTGTATACCGGGGATCCACTGTACAGACATGTATACACAGGCCTCCTGACCAGCAAAATGTGAGCAGTCATGAAGGTCTCTTCACGAAATTCAAGTTCAATAACAAAAATATACAATGGAATCAAGTAAACCATGTCCTAAATGAAACAAGCTGGGAAGATATCCTAAACAACACGGATCCGAACATTTGCCTAGAAAAATTGAATTCTGTGGTTCTTGAGATCTGCTCAAGACACATTCCATTAAGAAAAAGAAAGATTTAAACTAGAAAAAGAGAGATGTTCCCTATACAGATGAAGGTGAAGAGTCACAGAGCTGCTGAGTGGGGCCAATATATCTGAAATACAAAGGGAGGCACTAGTCAATGAAATTGAAAATATCAAACTTAAGCTGAAGGAATCTTACAGGAGACAAGAATCATAGGAAGAACTAAAAGCCATAAAGGAAATTGAAAAAAAAAAAATCTTCTTCTCTTATGCCAAATCTAGGGAAAAAACAACATCCAGTATTGGGCCCCTGCTTAGGCAGGATGGGACATACACAGATGACACTCAAGAAATGAGTGAGATACTAAAGTTCCAATATGACTCAATGTTCAGCGAGCCACTGCCCAGACTAAGGGTCGTCGACAATCCAAATGAATTCTTCATAAACGAAACCCAAAATTTGGTCATCTCAAAAATCTCGGATATTATTCTAACTCCACAAGACTTTGAAGAGGCAATTAATGACATGCCCATGCACTCTGCCTCAGGCCGAGACTCATGGAACTCTGTGTTCATCAAGAATTGCAAGAAGCCCCTATTGCATGCCTTCAGCATTTTATGGAGAGGGAGCATGGATATGGGTCATCCCACACACACTAAAAACAACAGACATAGCCCCACTCCACAAAGGTGGCAGTAAAGCAGTTGCAAAGAACTACAGACCGAGAGCACTAAGATCCCATATATAAACCTTTGAGAGGGTTCTAGGAAGCAAGATCGCCAACCACCTAGATACCCATCATTTACACAACCCAAGGCAACATGGGTTTAGAGCAGGTCGCTCCTGCCTGTCCCAGCTACTGGACCACTATGACAAGGTCCTGGATGCTGTAGAGTGTAGAGGATAAACAAAATACACTTGTAGTATACACAGACTTTGCAAAAGCATTCGACAAGTGTGACTATGGTGTAATAGCATACAAAATGCGTGATAAAGGAACAAAGGGAAAAGTTGGTAGATGGATCTACAACTTCCTGACAAATAGAACATAAAGACTAATAGTAAATAGAGTAAAGCCCCAAGCAGCCACAGTCGAAAGCTATGTTCCACAAGGCACAGTACTCGCTCCCATTCTATTCCTCATCCTCATTTCTGACGTAGACAGAGATGTAAGCCATAGCTCCATGTCTTCCTTTGCAGATGACATGCAGATTACCATGGCAGTGACCTCCATCAAAGACACCGCAAGACTCTAAGCAGACATCAACCAAATCTTCGAATGGGCCACTCAAAACAATATGAAGTTCAACGAGGAGAAATTTCAACTACTCAGATATGGGAAACTTTAAGAAATTAAAAATGTGTCAGGATATATGACAAATTCTAACCATACAATAGAGTGAAAAAGTAATGTGAAGGACCTGGGAGTGATAATGTCAGTGGATCTCGCCTTCAAAAACCACAACAATGTATCTACCTCATCCGCTAGGAAAATGATAGGATGGATAATGAGAACCTTCAAAACTAGGGCTGCCAAGCCCATGATGATTCTCTTCAAATTGCTTGTGCTCTCTAGGCTGGAATACTGCTGTACATTAACAGCCCCCTTCAAGGCTGGTGACATTGCAGACCTGGAGAGTGTATAAAGACCTTTCATGGCGCACACAAGTACGATAAGGCACCTAAACTATTTGGAACAGTTGAAAGTCCTTGATCTGTATTCCCTCAAATGCAGGTGAGAGAGATACATGATAATACACACTTGGAAGGTCCTGGAGGGATTGGCACCAAAACTGCACACGAAAATCACTCCCAATGAAAGCAAAAGACTCGGCAGGAGATGCAGCATTCCTCCAATGAAAAGCGGGGGCTCCACAAGCACATTGACAGACAACACAATAAGTGTCTGGGGCCCAAGACTGTTCAGTTGCCTCCCAGAATACATAAGGGGGATTACCAATAGACCCCTGGCTGTCTTCAAGAAGGTACTGGACAAGCACCTAAAGTCAGTACCTGACCAGCCGGGCTGTGGTTTGTATGTCAGCTTGCGTGCGGCCAGCAGTAACAGCCTGGTTGATCAGACCCTGATCCACCATGAGGCCTGGTCTCAGACCGGGCCGCCGGGACATTGACCCCTGAAACCCTCTCCAGGTAAACTCCAGGTACCCACTCTGTAATCTGGCAAAATCACTAATCCAGGACCTTACAGATCCCGATGATGCCAGATTAGTGATGGTCAACCCGTAATACCATATATGATTATGTACTTCAGCTCAGCAGTTTTCTGTATCATGTGTTACACTGTAAATTAATCAAATGTTATCCTGTGTTGAGACATTAGTTCATCAAGTCCACCTAACAAGAGGCCAAGCTGTTGCTTCACATGATGGCTATAGTATCAGCTTCATCATTAAATTAGCACTGGGTGGAGGTGCTCTTCTAAGTGTAAAGGTAAGACTTAGTCATTCACTCAGATGTTAAAAGAGGCATTTTTTTTTAACTTTTGGTATACCATATAGTATAAGCTTTAGTGAAACTGCCTCTCTGCATCATTTGAAATTTATTAGAGGATGCTTTATTAATAGAGTTCATGTATGTTAAAGCCTATTGTGGGTTTCCTTTTCACAACTCTTCACTCAGAACACTGCACAGTAGCTAAAGAGCCATAAACATATACACTGTAAATGCATACATACATATGGAAGCAGTGCCTGCACTCTCAAGGAGACGTGGGGATGTTACAGTCAGTGGGTCATCTGAATTATGATGTTGGCACAAATGGTTGGTAGACAGCAACCACCCAGGGAAGTACTACCGGCCTGCCAGATGACTGTGAAACAGAAACTTGTAACTGTTTTGCATGATGGTAGGATTGCTGGTTTCTTTTTCTGTCTCATAAACATGCTAGATAACAGGGATGTCTTGCTACTCCTACTTACACTTTGGTCACACTTCACAGACATGCACATGCATATATATATACATACATCTAGGTTTTTCTCCCTTCTCTAAATAGCTCTTGTTCTTCTTTATTTCTTCTATTGTCCATGGGGAAGTGGAAAAGAATCTTTCCTCCGTAAGCCATGCGTGTAGTATGAGGTGACTAAAATGCCGGGAGCAATGGGCTAGTAACCCCTTCTCCTGTAGACATTTACTAAAAAAGAGAAGAAGAAAAACTTTATAAAACCTGGATGCTTGAATGTGCGTGGATGTAGTGTGGATGACAAGAAACAGATGATTGCTGATGTTATGAATGAAAAGAAGTTGGATGTCCTGGCCCTAAGCGAAACAAAGCTGAAGGGGTTAGGGGAGTTTCGGTGGGGGGAAATAAATGGGATTAAATCTGGAGTATCTGAGAGAGTTAGAGCTAAGGAAGGGGTAGCAGTAATGTTAAAGGATCAGTTATGGAAGGAGAAAAGAGAATATGAATGTGTAAATTCAAGAATTATGTGGATTAAGGTAAAGGTTGGATGCGAAAAGTGGGTCATAATAAGCGTGTATGCACCTGGAGAAGAGAGGAATGTAAAGGAGAGAGAGAGATTTTGGGAGATGTTAAGTGAATGTATAGGAGCCTTTGAACCAAGTGTGAGAGTAATTGTGGTAGGGGACCTGAATGCTAAAGTAGGAGAAACTTTTAGAGAGGGTGTGGTAGGTAAGTTTGGGTTGCCAGGTGTAAATGATAATGGGAGCCCTTTGACTGAACTTTGTATAGAAAGGGGTTTAGTTATAGGTAGTACATATTTTAAGAAAAAGAGGATAAATAAGTATACAAGATATGATGTAGGGCGAAATGACAGTAGTTTGTTGGATTATGTATTGGTAGATAAAAGACTGTTGAGTAGACTTCAGAATGTACATGTTTATAGAGGGGCCATAGATATATCAGATCACTTTTTAGTTGTAGCTTCACTGAGAGTAAAAGGTAGATGGGATACAAGGAGAATAGAAGCATCAGGGAAGAGAGAGGTGAAGGTTTATAAACTAAAAGAGGAGGCAGTTAGGGTAAGATATAAACAGCTATTGGAGGATAGATGGGCTAATGAGAGCATAGGCAATGGGGTCGAAGAGGTATGGGGTAGGTTTAAAAATGTAGTGTTAGAGTGTTCAGCAGAAGTTTGTGGTTGCAGGAAAGTGGGTGCGGGAGGGAAGAGGAGCAATTGGTGAAATGATGATGTAAAGAGAATAGTAAGGGAGAAAAAGTTAGAATATGAGAAATTTTTACAAAGTAGAAGTGATGCAAGGAGGGAAGAGTATATGGAGAAAAAGAGAGAGGTTAAGAGAGTGGTGAAGCAATGTAAAAAGAGAGCAAATGAGAGAGAGGGTGTGATATTATCAACAAATTTTGTTGAAAATAAGAAAAAGTTTTGTATTGAGTTTAACAAGTTAAGGAAGCCTAGAGAACAAATGGATTTGTCAGTTAAAACTAGGAGAGGAGAGTTATTAAATGGAGAGTTAGAGGTATTGGGAAGATGGAGGGAATATTTTGAGGAATTGTTAAATGTTGATGAAGATAGGGGAGCTGTGATTTTGTGTATAGGGCAAGGAGGAATAACATCTTGTAGAAGTGAGGAAGAGCCAGTTGTGAGTGTGGGGGAAGTTTGTGAGGCAGTAGGTAAAATGAAAGGGGGTAAGGCAGCCAGGATTGATGGGATAAAGATAGAAATGTTAATAGCAGGTGGGGATACAGTTTTAGAGTGGTTGGTGCAATTATTTAATAAATGTATGGAAGAAGGTAAGGTACCTAGGGATTGGCAGAGAGCATGCATAGTTCCTTTGTATAAAGGCAAAGGGGGCAAAAGAGAGTGCAAAAATTATAGGGGGATAAGTATACCTGGTAAAGTGTATGGTAGAGTTATTATTGAAAGAATTAAGAGTAAGACGGAGAATAGGATAGCAGATGAACAAGGAGGCTTTAAGAAAGGTAGGGGGTGTGTGGACCAGGTGTTTACAGTGAAACACATAAGTGAACAGTATTTAGATAAGGCTAAAGAGGTTTTTGTGGCATTTATGGATTTGGAAAAGGCGTATGACAGGGTGGATAGGGAAGCAATGTGGCAGATGTTGCAGGTGTATGGTATAGGAGGTAGGTTACTGAAAGCAGTGAAGAGTTTTTACGAGGATAGTGAGGCTCAAGTTAGAGTATGTAGGAAAGTGGGAGATTATTTCCCAGTAAAAGTAGGCCTTAGAGAAGGATGTGTGATGTCACTTTGGTTGTTTAATATATTTAAAGATGGGTTGTAAGAGAAGTAAATGCGAGGGTCTTGGCAAGAGGTGTGGAGTTAAAAGATAAAGAATCACACATAAAGTGGGAGTTGTCACAGTTGCTCTTTGCTGATGACGCTGTGCTCTTGGGAGATTCTGAAGAGAAGTTGCAGAGGTTGGTGGATGAATTTGGTAGGGTATGCAAAAGAAGAAAATTAAAAGTGAATACAGGAAAGAGTAAGGTTATGAGGATAACAAAACGATTAGGTGATGAAAGATTGGATATCAGATTGGAGGGAGAGAGTATGGAGGAGGTGAATGTATTCAGATATTTGGGAGTGGACGTGTCAGCGGATGGGTCTATGAAAGATGAGGTGAATCATAGAATTGATGAGGGGAAAAGGGTGAGTGGTGCACTTAGGAGTCTGTGGAGACAAAGAACTTTGTCCTTGGAGGCAAAGAGGGGAATGTATGAGAGTATAGTTTTACCAACGCTCTTATATGGGTGTGAAGCATGGGTGATGAATGTTGCAGCGAGGAGAAGGCTGGAGGCAGTGGAGATGTCATGTCTGAGGGCAATGTGTGGTGTGAATATAATGCAGAGAATTCGTAGTTTGGAAGTTAGGAGGAGGTGCGGGATTACCAAAACTGTTGTCCAGAGGGCTGAGGAAGGGTTGTTGAGGTGGTTCGGACATGTAGAGAGAATGGAGCGAAACAGAATGACTTCAAGAGTGTATCAGTCTGTAGTGGAAGGAAGGCAGGGTAGGGGTCGGCCTAGGAAAGGTTGGAGGGAAGGGGTAAAGGAGATTTTGTTTGCGAGGGGCTTGGACTTCCAGCAGGCATGCATGAGCATGTTTGATAGGAGTGAATGGAGACAAATGGTTTTTAATACTTGATGTGCTGTTGGAGTGTGAGCAAAGTGACATTTATGAAAGGATTCAGGGAAACCGGCAGGCCGGACTTGAGTCCTGGAGATGGGAAGTACAGTGCCTTCACTCTGAAGGAGGGGTGTTAATGTTGCAGTTTAAAAACTGTAGTGTAAAGCACCCTTCTGGCAAGACAGTGATGGAGTGAATGATGGTGAAAGTTTTTCTTTTTCGGGCCACCCTGCCTTGGTGGGAATCGGCCAGTGTGTTAATAAAAAAAAAATATTTTTAACTCATAGGCCATATCCTGCCAAGGCAGGGTGACCCACAATAAAAGGAAATAGTACTCATCATTCATTCAATCACTGTCTTGCCAAAAATGTGCCAACATCATGATTCAAATGACTCTTAGACTGTAACATCCCCACCCCTCCTTCAGAGTGTAGGCACTACCCCATCTACCTCCAGGACTCAATACCAGCTAACCAATTTCCATGAATTCCTTAGTAAATGTTACCTTGCTCACAATCCAACAAAATATCTAGTATCAGAAGCCACTTGTCTTCATTCACTTCAGTCTAACACCCTCACACAAGTCTGCTGAATGCTCAAGTGCAGAAATTTGAAAACGATATGGGGTTACAAAAGGTATAATTCATAGGGAAGAGGAAGAGTTGTTCATTTGGTTTGACTGTTGAGAAAGACTGGAGCATAAAAATCGGATGACTAGGAGGGTGATAATTCCAGGGCAGAAAGAAGGAAGGGTAGTGGTTGTCCTAGGAAGGGTTGAAGGGAAGAGGTGAAGGAGGTTTATAGTGGTTGGAACTTGAGCATCCAGCAGGCGTGTGTAAGCATATTAGATCAGACTGAGTGGAGACAAATGGTTTTTAGGATTTGACATGTTGTTGGAATATGAGCAAGGTAACTTAAAAGGATTTAGAAAAATCAGTTTGCCAGACTTAGAGTTTTGGAGATGAAGAGTACAGCACTAACACTTTAAAGGAGGGGGAGGGAATGTTGCAATGTTTAGGGTTATTTAAATTGTGATGTTCACACACTTTTGGCAAGTCATCTATTGAATGAATGATGGTGAATGTTTCTTTTTTTAATTTTTTTGGTTGATGGCCAAAACATTAAAAAAATATTAATGCACACCTATTCAGAAAAAGAGAGAGGTTAAGAGAGTGGTGAAGCAATGTAAAAAGAGAGCAAATGAGAGAGTGGGTAAGATGTTATCAACAAATTTTGTTGAAAATAAGAAAAAGTTTTGGAGTGAGATTAACAAGTTAAGAAAGCCTAGAGAACAAATGGATTTGTCAGTTAAAAATAGGAGAGGAGAGTTATTAAATGGAGAGTTAGAGGTATTGGGAAGATGGAGGGAATATTTTGAGGAATTGTTAAATGTTGATGAAGATAGGGAAGCTGTGATTTCGTGTATAGGGCAAGGAGGAACAACATCTTGTAGGAGTGAGGAAGAGCCAGTTGTGAGTGTGGGGGAAGTTTGTGAGGCAGTAGGTAAAATGAAAGGGGGTAAGGCAGCCGGGATTGATGGGATAAAGATAGAAATGTTAAAAGCAGGTGGGGATATAGTTTTGGAGAGGTTGGTGCAATTATTTAATAAATGTATGGAAGAGGGTAAGGTACCTAGGGATTGGCAGAGAGCATGCATAGTTCCTTTGTATAAAGGCAAAGGGGATAAAAGAGAGTGCAAAAATTATAGGGGGATAAGTGTGTTGAGTATACCTGGCAAAGTGTATGGTAGAGTTATTATTGAAAGAATTAAGAGTAAGACGGAGAATAGGATAGCAGATGAACAAGGAGGCTTTAGGAAAGGTAGGGGGTGTGTGGTGTGGACCAGGTGTTTACAATGAAACATATAAGTGAACAGTATTTAGATAAGGCTAAAGAGGTCTTTGTGGCATTTATGGATTTGGAAAAGGCGTATGACAGGGTGGATAGGGGGGCAATGTGGCAGATGTTGCAGGTGTATGGTGTAGGAGGTAGGTTACTGAAAGCAGTGAAGAGTTTTTACAAGGATAGTGAGGCTCAAGTTAGAGTATGTAGGAAAGAGGGAAATTATTTCCCAGTAAAAGTAGGCCTTAGACAAGGATGTGTGATGTCACCGTGGTTGTTTAATATATTTATAGATGGGGTTGTAAGAGAAGTAAATGCGAGGGTCTTGGCAAGAGGCGTGGAGTTAAAAGATAAAGAATCACACATAAAGTGGGAGTTGTCACAGTTGCTCTTTGCTAATGACACTGTGCTCTTGGGAGATTCTGAAGAGAAATTGCAGAGATTGGTGGATGAATTTGGTAGGGTGTGCAAAAGAAGAAAATTGAAATTATGAGGATAACAAAAAGATTAGGTGATGAAAGATTGGATATCAGATTGGAGGGAGAGAGTATGGAGGAGGTGAATGTATTCAGATATTTGGGAGTGGACGTGTCAGCAGATGGGTCTATGAAAGATGAGGTGAATCATAGAATTGATGAGGGGAAAAGGGTGAGTAGTGCACTTAGGAGTCTGTGGAGACAAAGAACTTTGTCCTTGGAGGCAAAGAGGGGAATGTATGAGAGTATAGTTTTACCAACGCTCTTATGTGGGTGTGAAGCATGGGTGATGAATGTTGCAGCGAGGAGAAGGCTGGAGGCAGTGGAGATGTCATGTCTGAGAGCAATGTGTGGTGTGAATATAATGCAGAGAATTCGCAGTTTGGAAGTTAGGAGGAGGTGCGGGATTACCAAAACTGTTGTCCAGAGGGCTGAGGAAGGGTTGTTGAGGTGGTTCGGACATGTAGAGAGAATGGAGCGAAACAGAATGACTTCAAGAGTGTATCAGTCTGTAGTGGAAGGAAGGCGGGGTAGTGGTCGGCCTAGGAAAGGTTGGAGGGAGGGGGTAAAGGAGGTTTTGTGTGCGAGGGGCTTGGACTTCCAGCAGGCATGCGTGAGCGTGTTTGATAGGAGTGAATGGAGACAAATGGTTTTTTAATATTTGACGTGCTGTTGGAGTGTGAGCAGGGTAACATTTATGAAGGGGTTCAGGGAAACCGGCAGGCCGGACTTGAGTCCTGGAGATGGGAAGTACAGTGCCTGCACTCTGAAGGAGGGGTGTTAAGGTTGCAGTTTAAAAACTGTAGTGTAAAGCACCCTTCTGGCAAGACAGTGATGGAGTGAATGATGGTGAAAGTTTTTCTTTTTCGGGCCACCCTGCCTTGGTGGGAATCGGCCTGTGTGATAATAAAAAAAAAAAAAAACATATTCAGTACAGTATATATTAATGAATGTTTTTCTTTTTTTCAGGTTTTAACCACTCCATTAAAGGTGGACTGCAAAGTGAACCAGCCCACACAAGAGATACGTGATAGATTACATGGAACAGAGAGCTCTGAGGATTCAGTAGACCCACCATTTGACTGGCTTGCTTTTTGGCAGTTGCTGAAGCCTCAGCTACATTATTTCCTAGCTGCGATGGTGGTAAACTCCTAATATTTACATTTTTTTGGGACAAATCGGCTGCATCTCTCCAAGACAGAGTGACCTAGAAAGAGAGATGGAAGTTTTTCTCATTAAATTTAGTAATAATATTTACATGTGATTAGTATATTCTGTTTCCTTTGACATTACAAATGCTTGTCAGTGTAATGACAGCTTGAATATAATTTTTTATTGAATCCAAATAAATTTAAATTTTATTGTATACCTACCATATAGGCATACAATATCAGCATGCAAATTATGTGGTGTCCATATTTCCAGGTACAGTCTCTAACTCGTTATTTCTGCAAAGTGTTTTCTAAGTGCTCACAGCAGTTTGCATTCTGCTTGTAGACGATCTTTAATTCATGTTGTAGTAGTTGAATTTAAGGTTTTCAATGACCACTAAAACCTTATCAATTTTATAGACAAAAATCTATCAAGTTATGGATAACTTCTTTCACACCACACCTTCCTGTGCTGTTGCCCAGAACAGTGTTGCCATTGCAATCAGAATGATATGTTAATACTTGGGTCAAGGTCATCCCCCATCCAGGAGAAAGGAATGAGAGATATTTTTGCCCTAAATGGGAGCAAATACAGTGGTCCCTAAATTGTCGTCCTTAATCCGTTCCTGGAAGTGGGACTATTATCGAAATAGACGATTTTCGAATCAATTTTCCCCATAAGAAATAATGTAAATCAATTAATTCGTTCCAGACACCCAGAAGTATCAACAACAATTTTTTTTTTTACCTAAAAGATAGATTTACATGCACAAAAGAATGAACATCCAACATGACAGTTACCTTTATTGAAGGCTGTTGTTGATGAATGGAAGACAGGGAGGAGGAGAGAGGGAAGAGAGGTTATTGTTTTGAAGGGGAATCCCTCTCCATAGGGTCTCTAGGTCACTTCAGGGGTCACTTCCCTAGCATAAATATAGATTTACATGCAGAAAAGAATGCCAAATAAATGTAAAGCACTAATAAAATGTATAAATGAACATTGGTAATAGGGGTAGTTGATGAGTGGAACGATCTGCCTAGTAGGGTGATCGAAGCTAAAACATTGGGTAGTTTCAAATTTAGATTGGATAAATACACAAGTGAGAGGGGTTGGATTTGAGTCGGACTTGCACCTGAGCTTATTGCTTGGGTAGCATTTGTTCTGTTAGTGGGTTGGATTTGTGAAGGACCGGCCTAGTATGGGCCAGGAGGCCTGTTGCAGTGTTCCTACTTTCTTAAGTTCTTATTTAACATCACACTTACCAGTAGGGTGATCTAGGCTAGGACCTTGGGTAGCTTTAAGAAGAGATTGGACAAATATGTGAGTTGGAGGAGCTGAGTTTGATTTGTGTCATTGGGTACGCGAGTAAATTCTTGGGTAGCTTTGGGTAGAGGTCATTTTGATAAGGACCTGCCTTGTATGGGCCAATAGACCTGCAGTGTTCTTCCATTGTTATGTTCTTAGTAGGAAGGATTGTAAAGGACCTGCCTAGTATGGGCCAGCAGGCCTACTGCAGTGTTCCTCCTTTCTTATGTTCTTAATGGAGATTTGTTTGTGTGAGGGAGGGATGGCAAGTTTATTGTTGGAGAATATGATACTAATATCAACTCTATGGCTTATTTATCTATCACAATTCAGCTAATATGACATAATAAACAATATTAATAACATAGAAACATGGAATATACTCTAGAATGAATAAAATAAGTCATTACGTATGTCACAAGAGGTGTTGTGTTGTGTTGTTGTTGGGTATATAAGGGCTACTGAGTGTAAGCCGTCCATAATGGTGGTGAAGCAGCAGCTGAGGCGGCGGTGTTTTCTGTAGCCCTATATAACTCCAACAACATTGGAGAAGTTGGTAGAATCGCTGAATCACTAAAGAAGGAACCCTCTACCACCATCGCTACGACCTTCTACCACTATTACAACTGTTACCACCATCACTACTACCTTCTACCACCATCACTACCACCATCAACCACTATCACAACTGCTTCCACTCTACCACCACCACCTTTGTATTTTTCTACAAACTTTTTCATAAATTATGTGTTTCTCACATTCTTTACCAAAGGGCTGGCACTAGAAGTTTTCTTTGGAGCCATGGTAGCTTATTTAGCACTTGCAAGCACTAAAATCAATGGAATATTATGCAATATTTCGTAGGAGCGTGTGAGAGGACCGTCGCTCACTGGTAAACAATGGCACACTGGCTGGGAAGGCAGGCCCAGGCGGCTCAGAGCGTGAGTACCCATCCCGGACGAAGGACGATTAGCGAGTTAATGGATCATTTGCGAGCCAATGTTTAGACGAAATAACGGAACTATTTCTGAAATGGACGACTTTCAGGCCGGACGATTATTGAGGGACCACTGTATGTACCAAATGTGTTCTGGGCAGACTGGAACTAAGAGACATCCCTCCTTCCTTCTTTCCTTCCTTCCTTTCCCTTGCCACACCCCCATCCCCCTGCCACCCTTCCTACCCCCTGCCACCCTTCCTACCCTCCTGCCACCCTTCCTACCCTCCTGCCACCCTTCCTACCCCCCTGCCACCCTTCCTACCCCCCTGCCACCCTTCCTACCCCCCTGCCACCCTTCCTACCCCCCTGCCACCCTTTTTACCTCCCTTCCATCCTTCCTACCCCCATGCCACCTCTCCATCCTCCTGCCACCTCCCACCTCTCCTCTGTCTTCCTCGCTCCTTGAATGTGGATATACTAAGGCTGGATAATCAAGCAGCCATTATATAGTAAATAAATAAAGTTGCTACAAAGAGTGGGATTGACACTAGTTTGGGTATCTGGGATATCAAATACCCAAACCAGTGTTATGTCAATGGTGTGGGTATTTTATTTGAGTCTCTTAGTTGAGCCTTTAGTTTCAGTAAGTTTTATGAATATTTTATATTTTCAGCTTTTGTCCCTAATTTGTTTAATATGTTTGTTTTTATTCAAGAGTATCTTTTTGTTATTTTTCAAGAGCATCTTTTTTGTTATTTTTTCATATTCACTTGCTTCATCAATAGGTTTAAATATGGACTTAGTGAGCTGTAGGTTGTATATTGGTCCGTTGTGTTTTATAAAAGTTTTGGGACTTATTAAGAAAAGTAATGTGGATATTGTTAAGAGTATGTAAAATCTATGAAGTTAGGTTATTCTTGACTTCTAATCGTTGTTTTGCATCCTTAGATTTCTATGTTTTCTCTAGGTAAATGAAAAACCTGTTACTTTATTTTTCTCTAGTGTAGAAACCATATTTAATGTAATTGAATATACAGTACTTGTGCAGTATATTTTTTTAATTATGTTCATATTTTTATTATTAGCTCATATATCTTAATCTATTTCATTTTTTAATTAAAAATTATTTGTGATGCTATGTGTTATACAATTTGATCTTTGCAGAGTGCATTGATTGTTGCTCTGGCCAATGTTCACATTCCACTTCTCTTGGGTGATGTTGTGAATGTAGTTGCAAAGTTTACAAGAGAAACTGAAAATGAAGGAAGAAGCTATATGCAAGAAATTTATGTTCCTTCTGTCAAGTTAATTAAGTACTGTGTAGCTCAGGTTAGTTGACTGTATATAAGTTACACAGTACAGTACCTATTATCGTGGAGGTACAGCACAGTACAGTGGAACTTCGGATTTCGTACTCACCGAATATGGTACGTTTCAGATTTAGACCACTTCTTTTGGGTGAAATTTTGGTCTGGATTTCATACCTCCACCCAGAAATTGTATATATCAGACGCGTCTGCCCACCCAGGACGCTGCCACTCACGCATACGTGTCTCAGTCTGGATCTGTCTCTGGTCGAGTGAGCATTACTTCGCTCGATTATTGAGTGCGACTGTGAAATAAGCCACCATGGGCCCAGAGAAAGTTCCTAGTGCCACCCCTTTGGTAAAGAAGGTGAGAAACACGATAGAGTTCAAGAAAGAGATTGTAGAAAAATACAAAAGTGGCTTACGATTAGCCAAGCTTGCCAGGATGTATGGGAAGTTGAAATCAGCAATCTGTTCCATCCTGGCAAAGAAACTAGAAATCAAGGAAGCTGAAGTTGCAAAAGGGGTAAATTCTTTCTTCTTTCAACAAACCGGCTGTATCCCACCAAGGCAGGGTGGCCCAAAAAGAAAAACAAAAGTTTCTCTTTTTAAATTTAGTAATTTATTCAGGAGAAAGGGTTACTAGCCCCTTGCTCCTGGCATTTTAGTCGCCTCTTACAACACGCATGGCTTACGGAGGAAGAATTCTGTTCCACTTCCCCATGGAGATAAGAAAAAAACAAGAACAAGAACTAGAAAGAAAATAGAAGAAAACCTAGAGGGGTGTGTATATTGCTTGCACATGTATGTGTAATATGACCTAAGCGTAAGTAGAAGTAGCAAGACATATCTGAAATCTTGCATGCTTATGAGACAGACAAAAGACACCAGCAATCCTACCATCATGTAAAACAAATACAGGCTTCCGTTTTACGCTCACTTGGCAGGACGGTAGTACCTCCCTGGGCGGCTGCTGTCTACCAACCTACTACCTATAAAAGGGGTAAATATGCTAACGAAACAAGGATCACAAACAGTCGAAGATGTGAATTTGTTGTTGATGTGAATCAACGAAAAACAGTTAGCGGGAGATAGTGTTGTGGAGTCGATCATTTGCAAAAAGTCAAAGCAGTTGCATCCGGATCTCGTAAAGAAAAAGCCTGGAACGTGTGCTTCTGTTAGTGAATTTAAGGCCAGCATAGGCGCTGCAAGGGGAGAAGGTAACTTCTTCAGTGATTAAGGACATTTGTGCAAAGTGGAATGAGGTGCAAATTTTTGTGGAAAAATATCACCCTGACCGAGCTGATACAAGCCGTATCTGCAACATGTTCAGTGACAATACTGTCCCATTTAGGCAAATCTTAAAGAGACGCCAGAAACAGAGCTCTCTGAACAGATTTTTAGTGCAACAGGGGTCCACTGCCAGTAAAAGACAAAGAAGGGAAGTAACTCTGGATTGGGCTTTGATACCTGAAGTCCTTATGGAGGGGGATTCCCCTTCCAAACAGTAAGCTCTCCTCCCTCTCCCCTCCTCGCCTTCTTCCATGCGCCAGAAGGGTCTTCAATAAAGGTATGTAATAGTGATTTAAATGTTCATTTATCCATTTCATTAGTGCTTTATATTTATTTCTCATTGTTTTTTTTATGTAAAACTATAGTTATTCTTTAAAAAATGTATTTTTGTTAATATTTTTGGGTGTCTGGAATGGATTAATTGTATTTACATTATTTCTTATGGGAAATATTACTTCGGTTTTTTGTATGTTTCAGATTTAGACTGACCTTCTGGAACAGATTAAGTACGAAATCTGGGGTTCCACTGTACTCTATATGGTTTGTAAAATCTTTTATAAGAACATAAGAAAAAAGGAACACTGCAGCAGGCCTACTGGCCCATGCGAGGCAGATCCATTTCTCCTACTGGTTTAAGCCAGTGCCCTAATCTATTCAGGTCAGGTCACATTCACTTAAGGAAGAGTACTGCATCTGACCTAGTAGCACAAGCTAGTCAAGTCCAACTCTCACCCACCCACACCCACTCATGTATTTATTTAACCTATTTTTAAAACTACACAATGTCTTAGCTTCTATGACGGTACTTGGGAGTGTGTTCCACTCATCCACAACTCTGTTACTAAACTAGTGCTTTCCTATATCCTTCCCGAATCTGAATTTTTCCAACTTAAAGCCATTGCTACAAGTCCTGTCTAGGTTAGATATTTTTAGCATGCTGCTTATATTCATTGTGCATTAGCACAACATAACTATACAAATGAAAACTGTCATGGCAGAAAAGTTTAAATTTCTGTGTTAATCATGTATAGAATACTGGAGATGCCAATCCCCAGCCTCTGTCCAAACCAGTCTTTACACACTTCTACTAGTTCTAGCACTTGATTTCTCATAAAAAAAGTTTTTTACTATTTCCAGCACCCCACCTCATATCCTTAGTGTAAGTTTGTGAATACAATGCAGAGAATTCGTAGTTTGGAAGTTAGGAGGAGGTGCGGGATTACCAAAACTGTTGTCCAGAGGGCTGAGGAAGGGTTATTGAGGTGGTTCGGACATGTAGAGAGAATGGAGCAAAACAGAATGACTTCAAGAGTGTATCAGTCTGTAGTGGAAGGAAGGCGGGGTAGGGGTTGGCCTAGGAAAGGTTGGAGGGAGGGGGTAAAGGAGGTTTTGTGTGCGAGGGGCTTGGACTTCCAGCAGGCGTACGTGAGCGTGTTTGATAGGAGTGAATGGAGACGAATGGTTTTTAACCCTTTGACTGTTTCTGACGTATTTATACGCACAAATTCTAGCGGCTTCAAATCAAGCGGGAAAGGCCTGGTAGGCCTACATGAAAGAGAATGGGTCTCAGTGGTCGGTGTGCACCCTGTGAAAAAAATCTGGGACCCAGCGGTGCATTGTGGGAACGCCATGTTGTTAGTCCATTTTCACCATGCCTCTCGGTAAGAAGTTCCTCACTCCTCGGCGGATTGGAGGTCTTTTGTTCCCAAGTGATAGCTCTAACAGCGATGAAAATGTCAGTGACAGTGAATTCCAGGGTTTTGAAGTGAGTGCTACCGGAAAAAGTGCCCAGGATAACGTAATTAGTGATGAAAACCCAGATGACCCACAACCTTCCACCTCTGGTGCTGGGCCGGCTTGTTCACGTTCACATTTGCCTGTACCAGGACGAAAGAGGAAACTATTTGGTCATGTACAACACCCAGATGTTAGCAGTGATAGTGATAGTGATTTCAAGGTCATTGAAAGCAGTTCTAGTGACAGTGAGAATGAATATTCCCCAGTGAAGCGGCAGTATGTACGACGTGGCATGCGGTCTGGTAGTGTTTCATATGTTGTTCCAAGGGGAAGGAGAAACTCTGGGAGCACATCCCGTGGCCCTACACCACGACCTTATAGTGAAGATGACGATATTGTAACAATGGGTATGAATGATGTGAGTGATGGAGCAGGCAGTGGTGGTGATAGTGAGGGTGGCACGGCCCATGTGGCACCATCAGCGGGCCACGTTACTACCCACGCTGCTAACTCTGCACAACAACCAGCCTCACCCTACCCCACACTCCCACAACCTGCACCACCACAACCTGCACAACCACAACCTGCACAACCACAACCACGGTACAATATCCAGACCCCACCAGCAGACCGCATCTGGGATTGGCAGGACGGTGACGAGTTTGTTCCCAGTCCCCATGACTTTGATGAAGCACAAAGTGGAATAAAGCCATCTTGTCCACTTGGGAACAATGCCAGTGAACTGGACTGCTTTGAGTTATTCATCGATGAACCCCTGATGGACTTCATTGTCAGGGAAACAAACACATACTGTGATTACACCATGGCAAATACAATTCTCTCACCAAAATCACGGCTACACAAGTGGAAGGAGACAACTGTGGCAGAGATGTACCTGTTTTTTGCCACAATAATGCTTATGCCACATGTGTATAAGCACACTGTCACCACATACTGGGCAACAGAACGCCTGATTTCAACTCCAGGTTTTAGTGACATTATAGGTGTCAATCGTTTCCTGATACTGTTATGTATGTTACACTTTTCAGACAAAACCAGGCCTGTCAGAAGCGACAGGTTATATAAGATCAGAAATGTGTTTATGTACCTGAAGCAAAAGTGCTGCATGTGTTTTTATCCCTTCAGGAAGCTTGTTATTGATGAGTCCTTGATTTTATTCAAAGGAAGACTCTCATTCAAGCAATATATACCAAGCAAGAGGAAACGCTTTGGTATAAAGCTATTTGTACTGTGTGATTGCAGAAGTGGTCTAGTTTTGGATATCATTGTGTACACCGGCAGTAATACTTTGAGAGATACCATGAAGTTATTGGGTATCTCTGGTGATGTGGTTCGAACAATGATGGAACCATATCTTGGTAAGGGGCATATGTTATTTACTGATAACTGGTACACAAGCCCCTTACTCAGTGATTTCTTGCGAGTGAACTTGACAGACGTGTGTGGCACAGTGCGTTGTAATCGTAAACATATGCCAAGGTTCGACGCTGGCACTCACAGAGGTGAGGTGCAAGCCTTTGCTGCCAATGACATCATGGCATTTCGGTGGCATGACAAACGTGATGTCACATTGTTGACATCAGTTCACAGAAACGAAATGGTACCCAGTGGCAGGGACAACAGAGAGACCAATGAACCCTTTCTAAAGCCTGCAGCTGTCATGGACTACAACCTCAATATGTGCTTAGTGGACAAATGTGACATGCAGATTGGGTTTGCAGACTGTGTACGCAAGAGTTATAAGTGGTATATAAAACTTTTTTCCATCTTGTTGATATCTCTATGCTAAATGCTTTTAACATATACAAGTTGAAGACCAACAAAACACCAAAATATTGTGAACTTTGCCTGTCAGTAATCAGACAAATAATTGCAAAGTACCAAGGAGCAACTCCTGCAATAGACCAGCGCCCACACACGTCATCTCGTTTCAGGCCTGGTGATCACTACCCCATACAACTGCCCCCTACTACTGCCAAGAAAAATGCTCAGAAGAGGTGTTATGTATGTATGCATACCACAAAACGCCCACAAACACCCAGAGACACTCGTTTTATGTGTGAGGAGTGTCAAGTGCCCCTCTGCATATACCCATGTTTCAAAGAGTTCCACAAGCTGCAGCAGTTCTAGGAACGTGTTTAGTGACTGTACATATGTATATATATTATGGAACAATAGTAATAAACATTGTTTTGTATTGTTTGTTTGTGTAAACAAAGTGTATACACAAACTAATAGTGATAAAGTTTGTTCTGTTATTGTGTTGTAAACAATGAGTGTATATTTGAAGAATGCACCTTACATTGGTCTCACAGGCCACATAAGTTACCTGGAACAGAAAAATATTGAAAAATGCAAGAAACCTTTGAATTAGAGTAAATAAAAGAATACCGGGTGGGCGGCAGTTGCCGCTGTTGCCGTACGCACGTCACTTTCTGCAAACTTTGCAGCTCTATATCTCGGTAAGTACTGATGGCAAAAAAAATTTTTTAGGCTTAAAACACTCACAAAAATATTCCTAACATTTTCATAAGAAAAAATAATTTTTTTTTTTCGAATATTTGGCGACATAGAATGACAGTTTCAGAGAGGGGCCTGAAACAGTCAAAGGGTTAATACTTGACGTGCTGTTGGAGTGTGAGCAAAGTAACATTTATGAAGGGGTTCAGGGAAACCGGCAGGCCAGACTTGAGTCCTGGAGATGGGAAGTACAGTGCCTGCACTCTGAAGGAGGGGTGTTAATGTTGCAGTTTAAAAACTGTAGTGTAAAGCACTCTTCTGGCAAGACAGTGATGGAGTGAATGATGGTGAAAGTTTTTCTTTTTCGGGCCACCCTACCTTGGTGGGAATCGGCCAGTGTTTACCTGGAGTTTACCTGGAGAGAGTTTCGGGGGTCAACGCCCCCGCGGCCCAGTCTGTGACCAGGCCTCCTGGTGGATCAGCGCCTGATCAACCAGGCTGTTGCTGCTGGCTGCATGCAAACCAACGTACGAGCCACAGCCCGGCTGATCAGGAACTGACTTTAGGTGCTTGTCCAGTGCCAGCTTGAAGACTGCCAGGGGTCTGTTGGTAATCCCCCTTATGTGTGCTGGGAGGCAGTTGAACAGTCTCGGGCCCCTGACACTTATTGTATGGTCTCTTAACGTGCTAGTGACACCCCTGCTTTTCATTGGGGGGATGGTGCATCGTCTGCCAAGTCTTTTGCTTTCGTAGTGAGTGATTTTCGTGTGCAAGTTCGGTACTAGTCCCTCTAGGATTTTCCAGGTGTATATAATCATGTATCTCTCCCTCCTGCGTTCCAGGGAATACAGGTTTAGAAACCTCAAGCACTCCCAGTAATTGAGGTGTTTTATCTCCGTTATGCGCGCCGTGAAAGTTCTCTGTACATTTTCTAGGTCGGCAGTGTGATAATAAAAATAAAATAAAAGTTTTCTTATATATTTTATACATTTATTCCAAATATATTTTTCCTTTTTACAAGAAAAATTAATTATGCTGTACAGTTTCTCTCTTTTCATGTCAATAGAAGATCGGTATTCATACATTAATTACTATGATCCACTGGGCTTTAGTCATACCTCAGTCATATAGCCTCACTGTCATTTCTTTCCTTTTTTACACCCATAAAATTAGCATGCTAAAATAACTTTAATTTAAATGCATCTTTATTTGGTCTGCATTACCAATTCTGAATTGTGATATCAGCACATTCCTGGAGAGAGAGAGCAAGTGACTGAATGGTGGTGAATATGTTTTCTTCTTTTGGTCTCCCTGCCTTAGCAGGAGACAGCTGTTGACATTAAAAAGTTATTAATTCATAGTTGAATCCTTTTCAGGCCATCTTCACATTCTCATACATAACGTTTTTGACAAGAATGGGTGAGCGTATGGCAGACAGTCTCAGGCAGCAGCTCTTCACAGCTCTCCTTGAACAAGATATTGCTTTTTATGATCAACACAAAACAGGAGAACTAGTAAACAGGTATGTTTGAAAAGAATCTATTAGGCACCATAAGCACATATGAATTCTTGTATAGTAGACCATTGATTAACTCAGTAGTTATGTTCCTGAAAATTGAGTGCAAGACAAAATCCTGTAAAACAAACTGAAGAACTTATGGAAAAAATAGGGTTACGTTCCTTAGACTCCCCCCCCCCCAAAAAAAAAATACAAATTTTTTGCTTTTTTAGGTCTCCAAATCTTAAAAAAAATGATAATGTAATTGTTGTTCATTGTTGTGATGCATTATGTTTAGCACTTAGAGTGTTGAGATCCACTGCTCATAAACTTGCTCATAGTGTCGAAGAATTTAAAAAAAAAAACTTCAGGCCAATGTCAAACTTACCATTGCTATCCAAAATATTCGAGAAACTCGTGCACACTGATTATATTCCCTTATAACAGTGCAAATCATCCTCAACCTTTGCCAATTTGGCTTTAGGAAAAGCAAAAGCACAAGCGACGCAATTGTAAAAATGCTAGACCTGCACTGGAAAAAAATAAATATCCATTAGGACTCTTTATTGACCTAAGGAAAGCTTTTGATACAGTAGACCACAGCATCCTACTCCACAAACTTAATCATTATGGTATAAGAGGCCATGCACTTACATATTTCAAATCATATCTTACTAACAGGCGTTAACCCTTTGAGGGTCGACAGGTCCTCTCAGAGACTCGTTCTCAGGGTCGGCCAAATTTAAAAAAAAAAAAAAATTCTTATGAAAAAATAGCTTTTTTTTTTTTAAATATTATAGGCTAAACAAAAATTTTTTACCATTAATACTTACCAAGATATGGAGGCGTGAAGTTGATGAAAAAGGGGGACAATGTGTCAGCATCGCCGACTGCCGTCTCCCGGCATTCTTTTATTTACTTTCTTATGTACTAATTTCTATTATTTTTTAATTTTTCTTTTTCCAAGTAACTTTTATGGCCTGTGAGACCAATATGATCTACTAATATTTTGTAAGTTTTTTCTTTTTCAATACTACACAATAAGGGCATAAACACTGTTGTCATTGTTTTGTTTATAAAAAATATTTACACAAACGAACGATATAAAATATTGTTTATTGCTATTTTTCTATGTTTTATATACACATATACAGTCACAGGAAATGTTTCTAGAAGTTCTGCAGCCTGTGGAAGTCTTTGAAACATGGTGTTATGCACAGTGGTGTTTTACACTCCTCACACATAAAACAAGTGTCTCTGCGTTGTTGTGGGCGTTTCCTTGTATGTGCACAGACGTAACACCTCTTCTGAGCCTTTTTCTTGAAAGCAGTAGCAGGCAGTTTTAGCAGGAAGTGATCACCATGCTTCAGACGAGAAGGTAGTTGTTGATAATTTGGTGGACGGTCTATTGCAGGTGTTCTTCCTTGGTACTTGAATACTATTTGTCTGATGACAGACAAACAGAATTCGCCGTATTGTGGTTTGTTTCTGGTCCTCATCTTATACATATTACAGTGGACCCCCGCATAACGATTTTAATCCGTGCAAGAGGGGTAATTGTTATGCGAAATAATCGGTATGCGAATGAATTTTCCCCATAAGAAATAATGGAAATCAAATTAATCTGTGCAAGACACCCAAAAGTATGAAAAAAAAAATTTTACCACATGAAATATACATTTTCCCACACACAAAGAGAAGGATACATGCACAATAGTAGAGTAGTACATGCACAGTATATATTGTGCATGTACTAGTCTACTAAATGAAGAATAAATGACACTTACCTTTATTGAAGATGCAGCAATGACTGATGAGACACTGTGTCCTGGGAGTGCCTTTTCCTCCTGAGTACTGTAGGTCCTGTTTGGCATTTTCTTCCAGAACAGGCCTTATCACACTGTGTATGCCACTACGATTCTTAAATCTCTCAAACCAACCTTTGCTGGCTTTAAATTCACCAATATGAGCACTAGTTCCAGGCATTTTTCCCTGTTCACCTGGGTGTTAGTCGACTTGTGTGGGTTGCATCCTGGGAGACAAGATTAAGGACCCCAATGGAAATAAGTTAGACAGTCTTCGATGACACTGACTTTTTTGGGTTATCCTGGGTGGCAAATCCTCTGGGGTTAATTGTTTCTTGGTATTCTCAATAAGCCACACCAACAACGGTGCTACAGCAGCAGCAGCAGCAGCAGCAGCTGACGGTGGTACAGCAGCAACAGACGATGCTACAGCAGCAGCAGACGATGCTACAGCAGCAGCAGCAGCTGACGGTGGTACAGCAGCAACTGACGATGCTACAGCAGCAGCAGACGATGCTACAGCAGCAGCAGACGATGCTACAGCAGCAGCAGACGATGCTACAGCAGCAGCAGCAGCTGACGGTGGTACAGCAGCAACAGACGATGCTACAGCAGCAGCAGACGATGCTACAGCAGCAGCAGACGATGCTACAGCAGCAGCAGCAGCTGACGGTGGTACAGCAGCAACAGACGATGCTACAGCAGCAGCAGATGATGCTACAGCAGCAGCAGCAGCTGACGGTGGTACAGCAGCAACAGACGATGCTACAGCAGCAACAGACGATGTTACAGCAGCAGCAGCAGCTGACGGTGGTACAGCAGCAGCAGACGATGCTACAGCAGCAGCAGACGATGCTACAGCAGCAGCAGCAGCTGACGGTGGTACAGCAGCAACAGACGATGCTACAGCAGCAACAGACGATGTTACAGCAGCAGCAGACGATGCTACAGCAGCAGCAGCAGCTGACAGTGCAGCAGCAGCAGCAGCTGTACCACCAGTAGTAGCGATGGTTGATTGGGGTTTATTATACAACCTGGCCAGCTCGGAGACACGCACTCCACTTTCATACTTATCAACGATCTTTTTCTTCATCTCTATTGTAATTCTCACCCTTATTGCTGTAGGGTTGGCACTAGAAGCTTTCTTGGGGCCCATGGTCACTTATTTTCCAGAAAAAGCACCGAAAACACTGTAATAATACGAAATATTCCGATTGTATGCTTGGATGTTACCGCGGAGGCTGGCTGGTAAACAATGCCACCGGCGGAACATGTGAGCGTGGCTCAGGCCGCACATTGGACGCGTCTCGGACGAAAATCAGTGAGCGGGTTTTTAAGCGGTATGTGAGGCAAAATTTTTGCGATTAAAACAAGCGTTATGCGGATTAATCGCTATGTGATGCCATCGTTATGCGGGGGTCCACTGTATAAGCATTGAGCATGGAAATGTCCAGAAGATGGAAAAAGAGTTTTATGTATCACTTATAACTCTTGCATACACAATCAGCAAACCCAATCTGCATGTCACATTTGTCCACTGAACGCATATTGAAGGTGTAATCAATCACAGCTGCAAGTTTTAGAATGGGTTCATTGCTCTCTCTATGCTGCCTGCCAGTGTCTGCCATTTCATTAGGGTGGACTGATGACAACACTGTGACATCTCGTTTGTCATGCCACCGAAATGCCATGATGTCATTGGCAGCAAATGCCTGCACCTCACCTCTACGAGTGGCAGCGTCAAATCTGGGCATGTGTTTCCGATTTACACGCACTGTGCCACACACATCTGTCATGTTCACTCGCAAAAAATCACTGAGTGAGGGGCTCGTGTACCAGTTATCAGTATGTAATATATGCCCCTTACCAAGGTATGGTTCTATCATTGTTCTAACCACATTACCAGAGATGCCCAATAACTTCTTTGTGTTTTGCAATGTATAACTTCCAGTGTACACAGTAATATCCAATACCAGACCACTGTAACAATCACAAAGCACAAACAACTTTATACCAAAGCGTTTCCTCTTGCTTGGTATGTACTGCTTGAAAGAGAGTCTTCCTTTGAACAGAATCAAAGACTCGTCAATTACAAGCTTCCTGAAGGGATAAAAATACATATTGAATTTATCTTTCAGATACACAAACACATGCCTAATCTTATATAACCTGTTGTTTCTGTCAGGCCTGGTTTTGTCTGAGAAGTGAAGCATATGTAACATTAGCACAAATCAATTCACTGGCATTATATCACTGAAACCTTGGGTTGCAATCAGGTGGTCTGTTGACCAGTATGATTTCACTTTGTGCTTATACACATGTGGCATAAGTATTATTGTGGCAAAGAAAAGATACATCTCAGCCACAGTTGCCTCCTTCCACTGGTGTAGACAATATTTTTGGTGAAAGTATTGTATTTACCATGGTGTACTCTTAGTATGTGTTGCTTTCCATGACAATACTTTCGATCAGGGGTTTGTCAAAGAATAACTCGAAACATTCCAGTTCAGTGGCATTGTTCCCAAGTGTACAAGATGGCCGTATTCCACTTTGGCTGTCATCAAACTGGTGGGCATTTGGAACAAAATTAACAGCTTCCTGCCAATCCCAGGTGCGGTCTGCTGGTGGGTACTGGGCAATGGCAGGTGGTTGTGGTTGTGGAGGTTGTGGTTGTGGAGGTTGTGGTTGTGGAGGTTGTGGTTGTGGAGGTTGTGGTTGTGGAGGCTGGTGTGGTGGGTGGTTGGGGGATGGTGGCCTTTGTTGTAGATCAGCTGAGGCAGCGGCGTGGGTGGCAGCGTGGGTGGCAGCATGGCCCACTGCTGGTGCCTCACGGCCACCACCACTACCACCACCATGCATATTTTCCATCCCCATTGCAACACTATCATCGTCATTTTCACTGTCTGTTCCTGTTGTACAGCCATGGGATGTACTCCGAGATGTACTCGTTCCCCTTGGAATAGCATATGGCACACTACCAGAGCGCATATATCGTCGTATATACTGACGCTTCACTGGGGAATATTCCACTTCACTATCACTACTGGAACTGTTTTCAAGAGCTTGTAGTTCATAATCACTATCATTATCATCACAAATGCTCACATCTGAGTCTGGGATTTGGGAAAATAGGAGTTTCCTCTTTGATTCTGGTACAACTGAACGTGAACAAGACGGCCCAGCACCAGAGGTGGAAGGCTGAGGGTCGTCTGGGTTTTCCTCACTATTACTGATATTATGGTCATTAGTTTCGGTCAAAACCTCACCAAAACCTTGAAACTCATCTTCACTGGCACTTCCATCTGTATTAGAACTGTCACTGGGGAACAAAAGTGTCCCAGTTCGCCGAGGAGTGAGGAACTTCTTACCGCGAGGCATGGTGGACATTGTGTACTAAGATGGCGTTCCCACAATGCACCACTGGGTCTCAGATTTTTTTTCTACCGCACACACCGACCACACAGACCCATTCTCTCACATGTAGGCCTACCAGCCTTTTCCCGCGAGATTTGACGGCGCTAGAATTTATGCGTACTAGTACATCAAAAACCCCTGCGCATAAGCTGTACTAGTACGTCCGAAACCCTCAAAGGGTTAAGGGCACAGCCTTATCAACAAGACCACTGGATACTGGAGTACCACAGGGTAGCGTCCTTGGTCCCCTGCTCTTCCTCTTACACATCAGTGATCTTCCTAATGTATCACAACACCTTAAACCTATTTCTCTTGGCTGACGACATGACTTATGTCTTCTTCCACCCTAATCTTGCCTCACTCAACACTATTGTTAATGAAGAGCTAATAAAAATATCGACCTGGATGACTGCTAATATACTTACACTTGATATTGACAAAACCTTTTACATTATGTTTGGGAACAGAACAGGTGTTGCCCAGCTGAACATTATGATTGACAACACTCTTATTGCTAAACATAATGAGGGCAAATTCCTGGGCCTGCACCTTGACAGCAACCTAAAATTCAACACCCATATCCAACACATTATAGGTGGTAGGTTGGTAGACAGCAGCCACCCAGGGAGGTACTACTGTTCTGCCAGGTGACTGTGAAACAGAAACCTGTAACTGTTTTACATGATGGTTGGATTGCTGGTGTCTTTCTTCTGTCTCATAAACACGCTGGATAACAGGTATATCTTGCCACTTCTACTTACACTTAGGTCACTCTACACAGGCATGCACATTCATATATATACATACACACACACATCTAGGGTTTTTCTTCTTTTTCTTAATAGCTCTTGTTCTTGTTATTTTTTCTCTCTCTATTGTCCATGGGGAAATGGAAAAGAATCTTTCCTCTGTAAGCTGTGTGTGTCGTATGAGGCGACTAAAATGCCGGGAGAAATGGGCTAGTAACCCCTTCTCCTGTACACATTTACTAAAAACGAGAAGAAGAAAAACTTTATAAAACTGGGATGCTTGAATGTGCATGGATGTAGTGCGGATGATAAGAAAGAGATGATTGCTGATGCTATGAATGAAAAGAAGTTGGATGTCCTGGCCCTAAATGAAACAAAGCTGAAGGGGGTAGGTGAGTTTCAGTGGGGAGAAATAAATTGGATTAAGTCAGGAGTATCTGAGAGAGTTAGAGCTAAGGAAGGGGTAACAGTAATGTTAAAGGACCAGTTATGGAAGAAGAAGAGGGAATATAAATGTATAAATTCAAGGATTATGTGGATTAAAATAAGGGTAGGATGTGAAAAGTGGGTCATAATAAGCATGTATGCACCTGGAGAAGAGAGGAGTGTAGAGGAGAGAGAGAGAGAGAGAGATTTTGGGAGATGTTAAGTGAATGTATAGGAACCTTTGAACTAAGTGAGAATAATTGTGGTAAGGGACCTAAATGCTAAAGTAGAAGAAACATTTAAAGAGGGTGTGGTAGGTAAGTTTGGGGGTGCCAAGTGTAAATGGTAATGGGAGCCCTTTGATTGAACTTTGTATAGAAAGGGGTTTAGTTATAGGTAATACGTATTTTAAGAAAAAGAGGATGAATAAGTATACAAGATATGATGTAGGACGTAATGACAGTAGTTTACTGGACTATATATTAATAGATAAAAGACTGTTGAGTAGACTTCAGGATGTACATGTTTATAGAGGGGCCACAGATATATCAGATCACTTTCTAGTTGTAGCTACAGTGAGATGAAATTAAGACACATGTGCAATATCTGGGCATCTTTATTGTAGATGTTTCGCCATCCAGTGGCTTTATCAATACAAATTCCAGGACATAACTTGAAGATAGTAGAACTATGTACAGACGATGTGGTAATCAGTCCCTCATCCTAGAAGTAGGTGCGAAGAGCACCGTAGTCGTGGAGATTCTGAAGCAGAAGCAAGGCGCCTGGCGCTTATATATATAACATCAGGTGGAAATGGGACGGGTAGCAGACAAGGGCATAGTCACTGGTAGGCGGGATTCCCCAGTGGAAGTAGGTCCTACTCAAAGAGATGGGTTAGTTGTAGTAGTAGTTGTCGTAGTCATGAAGGTTATGTACATGCCCTCAGAATCAAGATTCCATGATGTTGCAGTGTCTGACAAGTTGTACAAGAATGGTATACAATACCGACAAGATGAAATTAAGATACATGTGCAACATCTGGGTATCTTTATTGTAGACGTTTCGCCATCCAGTGGCTTTATCAATACAAATTCCAGGACATAACTTGAAGATAGTAGAACTATGTACAGACGATGAGGTAATCAGTCCCACATCCTAGAAGTAGGTGCGAAGAGCACCGTAGTCGTGGAGATTCTGAAGCAGAAGCAAGGCGCCTGACGCTTATATACTAACGTCAGGTGGAACTGGGATGGGTAGCAGACAAGGGCATAGTCACTGGTAGGCAGGATTCCCCAGTGGAAGTAGGTCCTACCCAAAGTGATGGGTTAGTTGTAGTAGTAGTTGTCGTAGTCATGAAGGTTATGTACATGTCCTCATGTACATGTCCTCATGAGAGTAAAAGGTAGATGAGATACAAGAAAAATAGAAGCAGCAAGTAAGAGAGAGGTGAAGGTGTATAAACTAAAAGAGGAGGCAGTTAGGGTAAGATAAAACAACTGTTGGAGGATAGATGGGCTAGTGAGAGTATAGGCAATGGGGTCGAAGATGTATGGGGTAGGTTTAAGAATGTAGTATTAGAATGTTCAGCAGTTTATGGTTACAGGAAAGTGGGTGTGGAAGGAAGAAGAGCGATTGGTGGAATGATGATGTAAAGAGAGTAGTAAGGGAGAAAAAGTTAGCATATGAGAGGTTTTTACAAAGTAGAAGTGATGCAAGGAGGGAAGAGTGTTTTTTTTTTTTTTTTTTTTTTAAACAAATCAGCCATATCCCATAAAGGCAGAGTGGCCCAAAAAGAAATACGAAAGTTTCTCTTTTTAAATTTAGCAATTTATTCAGGAGAAGGGGTTACTAGCCCCTTGCTCCTGGGATTTTAATCGCCTCTTACAACACGCATGGCTTACGGAGGAAAAATTCTGTTCCACTTCCCCATGGAGATAAGAGGAAATAAACAAGAACAAGAATTAGTAAAAAAATAGAAGAAAACCCAGAGAGGTGTGTATATATATGAATGTACATGTGTGTGTGAATGTAAAACGAAAGCCTGTAATTGTTTTGCATGATGGTAGGATTACTGGTGTCCTTTTTTCTGTCTCATGAACATGCAAGATTTCAGGTATGTCTTGTTACTTCTACTTACAATTAGGTCACACTGCACATACATGTACAAGCATATATATATACACACCCCTCTATTTTCTTTCTAGTTCTTGTTCTTGTTCATTTTCTCTTATCTCCATGGGGAAGTGGAACAGAATTCTTCCTCTGTAAGCCATGCGTGTCATAAGAGGCGACTAAAATGTCAGGAGCAAAGGGCTAGTAACCCCTTCTCCTGTATAAATTACTAAATTTAAAAAGAAAAACTTTTTTTTCTTTTTGGGCCACCCTGCCTTGGTGGGATATGGCCGGTTTGTTGAAAGAAGAAAGTCATGTATGTGTAGTGTGACCTAAGTATAAGTAGAAGTAGCAAGACGTACCTGAAACCTTGCAAGTTCATGAGACAGAAAAATGGACACCAGCAATCCTACCATCATGTAAAACAATTACAGGCTTTCGTTTTGCACTCACTTGGCAGGATGGTAGCACCTCCCTGGGTGGTTGCTGTGTACCAGCCTACTACCTATAGAGAGAAGAGTATATGGAGAGAAAAAGAGAGGTTAAGAGAGTGGTGAAGCAATGTAAAAAGAGAGCATATGAGAGAATGGTTGAGATATTATCAACAAATTTTGTTGAAAATAAGAAAAAGTTTTGGAGTGAGATTAATAAGTTGAGGAAGCCTATGGAACAAATGGATTTGACAGTTAAAAATAGGAGAGGAGAGTTATTAAATGGAGAGTTAGAGGTATCGGGAAGATGGAAGGAACATTTTGAGGAATTGTTAAATGTTGATGAAGATAGGGAAGCTGTGATTTTGTGTATAGGGCAAGAGGAATAACATCTTGTAGGAGTGAGGAAGAGCCAGTTGTGAGTGTGGGGGAAGTTCGTGAGGCAGTGGATAGTAGGAAAGGGGGTAAGGTAGCTGGGATTGATGGGATAAAGATAGAAATGTTAAAAGCAGGTGGGGATATAGTTTTGGAGTGGTTGGTGCTATTATATAATAAATGTATGGAAGAGGGTAAGGTACCTAGGGATTGGCAGAGAGCATGCATAGTTCCTTTGTATAAAGACAAAGGGGATAAAAGAGAGTGCAAAAATTATAGGGGAATAAGTCTGTTGAGTATACCTGGTAGAGTGTATGGTAGAGTTATTATTGAAAGAATTAAGAGTAAGACAGAGAATAGGATAGCAGATGAACAAGGAGGCTTTAGGAAAGGTAGGGGGTGTGTGGACCAGGTGTTTACAGTGAAACGTATAAGTGAACAGTATTTAGATAAGGCTAAAGAGGTCTTTGTGGCATTTATGGATTTAGAAAAGGCGTATGACAGGGTGGATAGGGGGGCAATGTGGCAGATGTTGCAGGTGTATGGTGTAGGAGGTAGGTTACTGAAAGCAGTGAAGAGTTTTTACGAGGATAGTGAGGCTCAAGTTAGAGTATGTAGGAAAGAGGGAAATTATTTCCCAGTAAAAGTAGGCCTTAGACAAGGATGTGTGATGTCACCGTGGTTGTTTAATATATTTATAGATGGGGTTGGAAGAGAAGTAAATGCGAGGGTCTTGGCAAGAGGCGTGGAGTTAAAAGATAAAGAATCACACATAAAGTGGGAGTTGTCTCAGTTGCTCTTTGCTGAAGACACTGTGCTCTTGGGAGATTCTGAAGAGAAGTTGCAGAGATTGGTGGATGAATTTGGTAGGGTGTGCAAAAGAAGAAAATTAAAAGTGAATACAGGAAAGAGTAAGGTAATGAGGATAACAAAAAGATTAGGTGATGAAAGATTGGATATCAGATTGGAGGGAGAAAGTATGGAGGAGGTGAATGTATTCAGATATTTGGGAGTGGACGTGTCAGCGGATGGGTCTATGAAAGATGAGGTGAATCATAGAATTGGTGAGGGGAAAAGGGTGAGTGGTGCACTTAGGAGTCTGTGGAGACAAAGAACTTTGTCCTTGGAGGCAAAGAGGGGAATGTATGAGAGTATAGTTTTACCAATGCTCTTATATGGGTGTGAAGCATGGGTGATGAATGTTGCAGCGAGGAGAAGGCTGGAGGCAGTGGAGATGTCATGTCTGAGGGCAATGTGCGGTGTGAATATAATGCAGAGAGTTCGTAGTTTGGAAGTTAGGAGGAGGTGCTGGATTACCAAAACTGTTGTCCAGAGGGCTGAGGAAGGGTTGTTGAGGTGGTTCGGACATGTAGAGAGAATGGAGCAAAACAGAATGACTTCAAGAGTGTATCAGTCTGTAGTGGAAGGAAGGTGGGGTAGGGGTCGGCCTAGGAAAGGTTGGAGGGAGGGGGTAAAGGAGGTTTTGTGTACGAGGGGCTTTGACTTCCAACAGGCGTGCGTGAGCGTGTTTGATAGGAGTGAATGGAGACAAATGGTTTTTAATACTTGACGTGCTGTTGGAGTGTGAGCAAAGTAACATTTATGAAGGGGTTCAGGGAAACCGGCAGGCCGGACTTGAGTCCTGGAGATGGAAAGTGCAGTGCCTGCACTCTGAAGGAGGGGTGTTAATGTTGCAGTTTAAAAACTGTAGTGTAAAGCACCCTTCTGGCAAGACAGTGATGGAGTGAATGATGGTGAAAGTTTTTTCTTTTTTGGGCCACCCTGCCTTGGTGGGAATCGGCCAGTGTGATAATAATAATAAAAAAAAATATATATACACCTACCATCCGACTTACGACTGAGTTCGGTTCCGAGAAACTGGTCGTAAGTCGAAATGGACGTAAGTCGAACTTTACTAGTGAATATCAACATAACATTTTTGTAATGACTTTATTTTATTGTTTTATTTTGGTATTTCATGTTTTACTTTACTTTTTATGCTGTTAATACTGTATTTTATACTGTAAGGTTTAGGATAAACACTGTGTACAACACAAACACTTGTTTATTTCCCAGAAATTTGGCATAAAAACACGGTCATAAGTCGAGTCGTCGTATGTCGAGCAGGTCATAAGTCGGATGGTAGGTGTATATTCTTCTTTCTTTCAATGTACCAGCTGTATCCCACTGAGGTGGGGTGGCCCAAAAGAAAAAACTAAAGTTTCTCCTTTTAAATTTAGTAATATATACACAGGAGAAGGGGTTACTAGCCCCTTGCCCCTGGCATTTTAGTCTCCTCTTACGACACACATGGTTTACAGAGGAAGAATTCTGTTTCACTTCCCCATGGAGATAAGAGGAAATAAACAAGAACAAGAATTAGAAAGAAAATAGAAGAAAACCCAGAGGGGTGTGTATATATACGCTTGTACACGTATGTGCAGTGTGACCTAAGTGTAAGTAGAAGTAGCAAGACATACCTGTAATCATGCATATTTATGAGACAGACAAAAGACACCAGCAATCCTACCATCATGTAAAACAATTACAGGCTTTCGTTTTACACTCACTTGGCAGGACAGTAGTACCTCCCTGGGCGGTTGCTGTCTACCAACCTCCTCCTACTTCTTTCAACAAACCGGCCGTATCCCACTGAGGCATGGTGGCCCAAAAAGAAAAACAAAAGTTTCTCTTTTTAAATTTAGTAATTTATACGGGATAAGGGGTTACTAGCCCCTTGCTCCCGGCATTCTTACAACACACATGACTTACGGTGGAAGAATTCTACACTCACTTGGCAGGACAGTAGTACCTCCCTGGGCGGTTGCTGTCTACCAACCTTCTACCTACAATATATATATATACAGTGGTCCCTCGTTTTTCGTAATTAATCCCTTCCTGGAAGTGTGACTATTATCGAAATTTACGATTTTCGAATCAATTTTCCCTATAAGAAATAATGTAAATACAATTAATCCGTTCCTGACACCCAGAAGTATTAAAACAAAAACATTTTTTACTTGAAATATAGATGTAGTACATAAGCAATACAATGGGACATGATGAATGAAACATTAACAGCATAACACTTACCTTTATTGATAATTCTTCTTAGTGTATGGAAGACTGGAGGAGACAGATTACATTAGTTACTCTTTGGAAGGGGAATCCCCTTCCATCAACACCTCAGGTACCAAGTGCTTTTCTGGGGTTATTTCTCTTCTCTGTTTCTTAATGCCACTAGGACCACCTTGGGAGTCACTGGAGTCCTGTCTCGCAAAAAAACTGTCCAGAGAGCTCTGTTTCTCGTGTCTCTTTAACACTTCCCTAAAATGGGCCAAGACTTTGTCACTGTACATGTTGCCAGCATGACTTGCAACAGCCTTGTCAGGGTGATGTTTCTCCACAAATCTTTCCATCTTACCCCACATTTCAAAAATCTCCATGGGGAGGTGGAACAGAATTCTTCCTCCATAAGCCATGCGTGTTGTAAGAGGCGACTAAAATGCCGGGAGCAAGGGGCTAGTAACCCCTTCTCCCGTATAAATTACTAAATTTAAAAGAGAAACTTTCGTTTTTCTTTTTGGGCCACTCTGCCTTGGTGGGATATGGCCGGTGTGTTGAAAGAAAGAATATGTATGTATGTATGAATATGTATATGTATATGTTTGGGAGAGGGGTGGGATTAAAGTATGGGGAATCAAATATAAAATGGGAATTCACAGTTACATTTTGCTGATGATACTGTGCTTATGGGAGATTCTAGAGAGAAATTGTAAAGGTTGGTGGACAAGTTTGGGAGAGTGTGTTAAGGTAGAAAGTTGAAAGTGAACATAGAAAAGAGTAAGGTGATGAGGGTATCAAATGATTTAGATAAAGAACATTTGGATATCAGATTGGAGAGGACGAGTATGGAAGAAGTGAATGTTTTCAGATATTTGGGAGTTGACGTGTCAGCGGATAGATTTATGAAGGATGAGGTTAATCATAGAATTGATGAAGGAAAAAACTTAGTGGTGCATTGAGGTATATGTGGAGACCAAAAAACCATACCACGGGCGGGATTTGAACCCGCGGTCAGAGAGTCTCAAAACTCCAGACCGTTGCGTTAGCCACTGGACCTGCTAGCCAGTGGTATGGTTTGTTTGCAATCGTGTCATTACGATTTCGTGAGTCATGGAGACAAAAAAGTTATCTATGAAGGCAAGGAAGGGAATGTATGAAAGTATAATGGTACCTATACTCTTATATGGGCGTGAAGCTTGGGTTGTAAATGCTGCAGCGAGGAGATGGAGGCAATGGAGATGTCCTGTCTAAGGGTAATGTGTGGTGTGAATATTATGCAGAAAATTTGGAGTGTGGAAATTAGGAGGAGGTGTGGACTTACTAAAAGTTTTAGTCAGAGGGCTGAAGAGGGGTTGTTGAGATGGTTTGGTCATTTAGAGAGAATGGATCAAAGTAGAATGACATGGAGAGCATATAAATCTGTAGGGAGAGGAAGGCAGGGTAGGGATCGTCCTCAAAAAGGTTGGAAGGAGGGAGTAAAGGAGGTTTTGTAGGCGAGGGGCTTGGACTTCCAGCAAGTGTGCGTGAGTGTGTTAGATAGGAGTGAATAGAGATGAATAGTATTTGGAACCTGACGAGCTGTTGGAGTGTGAGCAGGGTAATATTTAGTGAAAGGATTCAGGGAAACCAGTTATTTTTATATAGCTGGACTTGAGTCCTGGAAATGGGAAGTACTCTAAAGGAGGGGTTTTGGGATATTGGCAGTTTGGAGGGATATATTGTGTATTTTTATACATATATGCTTCTAAGCTGTTGTATTCTGAGCACCTCTGCAAAAACAGTGATTACATGTGAGTGAGGTGAAAGTGTTGAATGATGATGAAAGTATTTTCTTTTTGGGGATTTTGTTTCTTTTTGGGAGACAGCCGACTTGTTTCAAAAAAAAAAAAAAAAGTACACACACACGAACATACAAACATACATACATGCATATTTACAAACATATTAAAGACTGTTGAGTAGACTTCAGGATGTACATGTTTATAGAGGGGCCACAGATATATCAGATCACTTTCTAGTTGTAGCTACACTGAGAGTAAAAGGTAGATGGGATACAAGGAGAATAGAAGCATCAGGGAAGAGAGAGGTGAAGGTTTATAAACTAAAAGAGGAGGCAGTTAGGGTAAGATATAAACAGCTATTGGAGGATAGATGGGCTAATGAGAGCATAGGCAATGGGGTCGAAGAGGTATGGGGTAGGTTTAAAAATGTAGTGTTAGAGTGTTCAGCAGAAGTTTGTGGTTACAGGAAAGTGGGTGCAGGAGGGAAGAGGAGCGATTGGTGGAATGATGATGTAAAGAGAGTAGTAAGGGAGAAAAAGTTAGCATATGAGAAGTTTTTACAAAGTAGAAGTGATGCAAGGAGGGAAGAGTATATGGAGAAAAAGAGAGAAGTTAAGAGAGTGGTGAAGCAATGTAAAAAGAGAGCAAATGAGAGAGTGGGTGAGATGTTATCAACAAATTTTGTTGAAAATAAGAAAAAGTTTTGGAGTGAGATTAACAAGTTAAGAAAGCCTAGAGAACAAATGGATTTGTCAGTTAAAAATAGGAGAGGAGAGTTATTAAATGGAGAGTTAGAGGTATTGGGAAGATGGAGGGAATATTTTGAGGAATTGTTAAATGTTGATGAAGATAGGGAAGCTGTGATTTCGTGTATAGGGCAAGGAGGAATAACATCTTGTAGGAGTGAGGAAGAGCCAGTTGTGAGTGTGGGGGAAGTTCGTGAGGCAGTAGGTAAAATGAAAGGGGGTAAGGCAGCCGGGATTGATGGGATAAAGATAGAAATGTTAAAAGCAGGTGGGGATATAGTTTTGGAGTGGTTGGTGCAATTATTTAATAAATGTATGGAAGAAGGTAAGGTACCTAGGGATTGGCAGAGAGCATGCATAGTTCCTTTGTATAAAGGCAAAGGGGATAAAAGAGAGTGCAAAAATTATAGGGGGATAAGTCTGTTGAGTGTACCTGGTAAAGTGTACGGTAGAGTTATAATTGAAAGAATTAAGAGTAAGACGGAGAATAGGATAGCAGATGAACAAGGAGGCTTTAGGAAAGGTAGGGGGTGTGTGGACCAGGTGTTTACAGTGAAACATATAAGTGAACAGTATTTAGATAAGGCTAAAGAGGTCTTTGTGGCATTTATGGATTTGGAAAAGGCGTATGACAGGGTGGATAGGGGGGCAATGTGGCAGATGTTGCAAGTGTATGGTGTAGGAGGTAGGTTACTGAAAGCAGTGAAGAGTTTTTACGAGGATAGTGAGGCTCAAGTTAGAGTATGTAGGAAAGAGGGAAATTTTTTCCCAGTAAAAGTAGGCCTTAGACAAGGATGTGTGATGTCACCGTGGTTGTTTAATATATTTATAGATGGGGTTGTAAGAGAAGTAAATGCGAGGGTCTTGGCAAGAGGCGTGGAGTTAAAAGATAAAGAATCACACACAAAGTGGGAGTTGTCACAGCTGCTCTTTGCTGATGACACTGTGCTCTTGGGAGATTCTGAAGAGAAGTTGCAGAGATTGGTGGATGAATTTGGTAGGGTGTGCAAAAGAAGAAAATTAAAGGTGAATACAGGAAAGAGTAAGGTTATGAGGATAACAAAAAGATTAGGTGATGAAAGATTGAATATCAGATTGGAGGGAGAGAGTATGGAGGAGGTGAACGTATTCAGATATTTGGGAGTGGACGTGTCAGCGGATGGGTCTATGAAAGATGAGGTGAATCATAGAATTGATGAGGGAAAAAGAGTGAGTGGTGCACTTAGGAGTCTGTGGAGACAAAGAACTTTGTCCTTGGAGGCAAAGAGGGGAATGTATGAGAGTATAGTTTTACCAACGCTCTTATATGGGTGTGAAGCGTGGGTGATGAATGTTGCAGCGAGGAGAAGGCTGGAGGCAGTGGAGATGTCATGTCTGAGGGCAATGTGTGGTGTGAATATAATGCAGAGAATTCGTAGTTTGGAAGTTAGGAGGAGGTGCGGGATTACCAAAACTGTTGTCCAGAGGGCTGAGGAAGGGTTGTTGAGGTGGTTCGGACATGTAGAGAGAATGGAGCGAAACAGAATGACTTCAAGAGTGTATCAGTCTGTAGTGGAAGGAAGGCGGGGTAGGGGTCAGCCTAGGAAGGGTTGTAGGGAGGGGGTAAAGGAGGTTTTGTGTGCGAGGGGCTTGGACTTCCAGCAGGCATGCGTGAGCGTGTTTGATAGGAGTGAATGGAGACAAATGGTTTTTAATACTTGACGTGCTGTTGGAGTGTGAGCAAAGTAACATTTATGAAGGGATTCAGGGAAACCGGCAGGCCGGACTTGAGTCCTGGAGATGGGAAGTACAGTGCCTGCACTCTGAAGGAGGGGTGTTAATGTTGCAGTTTAAAAACTGTAGTGTAAAGCACCCTTCTGGCAAGACAGTGATGGAGTGAATGATGGTGAAAGTTTTTCTTTTTCGGGCCACCCTGCCTTGGTGGGAATCGGCCAGTGTGATAATAAAAAAAAAAAAATTAAAGACATCCATTGGATGTCTTTAATGGCCTCAATTTAAATTAATGACCAAAAATACTGGCTTTAGCCATTTTTTTCATATTTTGTAATTTTATGACTGAGTGTTTTTTGAGGGGCATAATATGCAGTGCTATTCTCAAGAACTGTCTTTACAAATGTCTTGAAACTTTGTGTCAGTGCTGTTCTCCTCAAGCTATAATACATCATAAACAAAGCTTATTATATTTACTGCTCCACTATGCTTTATAATTATTAATTATTGCTGAGCAAACATATCATTTTAGTTTTTGTTTGATTTTAGGTTAACTGCAGATGTACAGGACTTTAAAAGTTCTTTCAAAATGTGTATATCACAAGGACTTCGAAGCATCACACAGGTGAGCATTAGTTACATATTTAACTTGTATTTAGCTCTCAGTTAAGTGTGAATTTTTGTAGTAGGCTGATAACCGGTTTCAAAATTTATAAAAAAGTGTTTAGGTCACCTTCTTCATTACTAATGCATACTACACTAACTTCTCTCCAGGGCAATTAATTATGAAGCATTTTATTAGAATTTAAATACATGTATGCAGTGGACCCTCGGGTAATGATATTAATCCGTTCCAGAGAGCTTGTCTTTAACCGATTTTTTCATTATCCGAATTCATTTTCCGTTTAAGAAATAATGGAAATCCAATTAATCCGTTTCAGACACTCGAAAGTATTAACAAAAAATATTTTTTTTAAAGATTAAATATAGATATACAGTGCAGTGTTTTAAAAACTGAGTTTGGAGAGTTGAAGGAGGAGGTCTTGCTTCTCCAGGAGGAGATTAGGAGGCTGAAGGTCCACCTCAATGGGCCTGGGAGAGAGTGTGAGGTGGTTGGAGATGTGGGGAATGAGGCTTCTAGCAGTGAGGTGCAGTCTGTCTCTCACTGTGAGGAGGCTGTAGGTGGGGAGGTAGCAACGGGTACCAGCAGTGAGGTGCAGCCCAGCACCTGCTACAAGTGGCGAGTTGTTCACAGTAATGGGAGGCGCATCAGAGTAAGGAAAGTTAAGAGTGAAGATCTGAAGGTAGGAAATCGCTTCTCTGTTCTCCAGGATGAATGTACTTCAGTGGCCAGTGAAGGTAAGGGTACTACTGCCCCTGCTAATGAAGGTAAGCGCATTCTTGTGGTTGGTGACTCTCAGGTAAGATATGTTGACCGTGCTTTTTGTAATAGGAATAAGAAGATGAGAGATAGAGTGTGCTTCCCTGGAGCTGGTGTTGGGGACATTGTCAACAGACTGGATAATATCATGTCAGGTAATGGGAACAAGCCCATTATCTGTCTCAGTGCTGGTGGAAATGATATTGGGAAGGGTAGGAGAGAAGAGCTGCTAGATAAGTACAGGTCAGCTATAGATTTCATTAAGTCTAAGGGAGGGATCCCAATCATATGTAGCATCTTGCCTAGAAGGGGAGTAGGAAATGAATGGTTGTCTAGGGCAATTGGTGTAAATTGCTGGCTAGACAGATACTGCAAGGAACTTGCAATCCCATTCATTGACAACTGGAACAACTTTTATGGCAAACATGATATGTATGCAAGGGATGGGGTTCATCTCTCTGGGGCAGGGGTGGTAGCACTTGCAGACTCGATTGAGAAGGCCATTGGTGAAATGCCTATGATTTTAAACTGATGGAAGATAGAGGTATGGGTGTGTGTGGGAAACAAGCAGGTTGCAACACTAGGGTTGGAAACAGTAAATGTATAAAAGGCATTCAGCATGAAGTTATAAATAAAGACAATAGAACAGGTCAGAAAACAAAGGGGGACAGCAGAGGGCAGCAAGGGACTAGCTCCCTTAAGGTTTACTATACTAATAGCAGGAGTGTTAGAAATAAGATAGATGAGCTAAGATTAATTGCAAGTGCAGGAAACATAGATATTATTGCTATAACAGAGACCTGGCTCAATCTGAAAGATAGAGAGATGCCATCTGAATGTCACATACAAGGCTATAAATTATTCCACACTGACAGGGTCAACAGGAAAGGTGGTGGAGTAGCGATGTATGTCAGAGACAATTTAAATTGTTGTGTTAGACAAGATATTAAATTAGAAGCGTCAGCCACTGAATCTGTTTGGTTACAGCTTCTCGAGGGCCGAGAAAAACTAATTTTGGGTGTGATTTACAGGGCCCCAAATCTTGATAGGGAGTGCAGTAAACTTCTATGGGACGAAATTCGTAAGGCATCTACATACGAAAATGTTGTGCTAATGGGAGATTTCAACTATAGACAGATTGACTGGAGCAATTTGACAGGAAATTTAGAGTCGGGTGACTTTCTTGATACGATCCAGGATTGTTTTTTAAAACAGTTTGTGACAGAGCCAACTAGGGGAAATAACCTCCTTGACTTGGTTCTTGCCAGTAGGGAAACACTAATTAATAATCTTGAGGTTAATGATGAGCTTGGGGAGAGTGATCACAAATCACTCAGTTTTAACATATCATGGAATTCCCCTAATAATGGCAATCAAGTCTCCGTCCCTGACTTTCGCTTGGCTGATTTCATAGGACTGAAAAATTACTTAGGTGGGCTGAACTGGAATGACCTGACTAGGGGTCAGGTAGGTGGTGATGGTTGCCGATATGATGCTTTCCAGGGCATAGTTCTAGCTGCTCAGTCAAATTATGTTCCAAATAGGGAAATCAGATCAAACAAAAATGATCCTAAATGGATGAACAATAGATTAAAATATCTGATTGGTCAAAAGAGAGGCATATATAGGCAAATCAAAAGAGGAGAGGGGCAATTAAGAAATCGATATATTCAGTTAAAGAGAGAAATAAAAAAGGGAATTAGAAAAGCAAAAAGAGATTATGAGGTTAAAGTTGCAAGAGAATCGAAGACTAACCCAAAAGGATTCTTTCAGGTATACAGAAGTAAGATCAGGGACAAGATAGGCCCACTCAAAAGTTCCTCGGGTCAGCTCACTGACAGTGATAAGGAAATGTGTAGAATTTTTAACACATACTTCCTCTCAGTTTTTACACAGGAGGATACCAGTGATATTCCAGTAATGATAAATTATGTAGAACAGGACGATAATAAACTGTGCACTATTAGGGTCACAAGTGACATGGTCCTTAGGCAAATAGATAAATTAAAACCTAACAAATCCCCAGGCCCTGATGAACTGTATGCAAGGGTTCTAAAGGAATGTAAAGAGGAGCTTAGCACACCTTTGGCTAATCTTTTCAACATATCACTACAAACTGGCATGGTGCCAGATAAGTGGAAAATGGCAAATGTGATACCTATTTTCAAAACAGGTGACAGGTCCTTAGCTTCGAACTATAGACCAATAAGCCTAACCTCCATAGTGGGAAAATTTATGGAATCAATAATTGCCGAGGCAGTTCGTAGCCACCTTGAAAAGCATAAATTAATCAACGAATCTCAGCATGGTTTTACAAAGGGACGTTCCTGCCTTACGAATTTATTAACTTTTTTCACTAAGGTATTTGAGGAGGTAGATCATGGTAACGAATATGATATTGTGTATATGGACTTCAGTAAGGCTTTTGACAGGGTCCCACATCAGAGACTATTGAGGAAAATTAAAGCACATGGAATAGGAGGAGAAATTTTTTCCTGGATAGAGGCATGGTTGACAAATAGGCAGCAGAGAGTTTGCATAAATGGGGAGAAATCAGAGTGGGGAAGCGTCACGAGCGGTGTTCCACAGGGGTCAGTGTTGGGCCCCCTGCTGTTCACAATCTACATAAACGACATAGATGAGGGCATAAAGAGCGACATCGGCAAGTTTGCCGATGACACCAAAATAGGCCGTCGAATTCATTCTGACGAGGACATTCGAGCACTCCAGGAAGATTTGAATAGACTGATGCAGTGGTCGGAGAAGTGGCAGATGCAGTTTAATATAGACAAATGCAAAGTTCTAAATGTTGGACAGGACAATAACCATGCCACATATAAACTAAATAATGTAGATCTTAATATTACGGATTGCGAAAAAGATTTAGGAGTTCTGGTTAGCAGTAATCTGAAACCAAGACAACAGTGCATAAGTGTTCGCAATAAAGCTAATAGAATCCTTGGCTTCATATCAAGAAGCATAAATAATAGGAGTCCTCAGGTTGTTCTTCAACTCTATACATCCTTGGTTAGGCCTCATTTAGATTATGCTGCACAGTTTTGGTCACCGTATTACAGAATGGATATAAATTCTCTGGAACATGTACAAAGGAGGATGACAAAGATGATCCCATGTATCAGAAACCTTCCCTATGAGGATAGACTAAGGGCCCTGAAACTGCACTCTCTAGAAAGACGTAGAATTAGGGGGGATATGATTGAGGTTTATAAGTGGAAGACAGGAATAAATAAAGGGGATGTAAATAGTGTGCTGATAATATCTAGCCTAGACAGGACTCGCAGCAATGGTTTTAAGTTGGAAAAATTCAGATTCAGGAGGGATATAGGAAAGTACTGGTTTGGTAATAGAGTTGTGGATGAGTGGAACAAACTCCCAAGTACCGTTATAGAGGCCAGAACGTTGTGTAGCTTTAAAAATAGGTTGGATAAATACATGAGTAGATGTGGGTGGGTGTGAGTTAGACCTGATAGCTTGTGCTAACGGGTCGGTTGCCGTGTTCCTCCCTTGAGTCAATGTGACCTGACCTGACTAGGTTGGGTGCATTGGCTTAAGCCGGTAGGGACTTGGACCTGCCTCGCATGGGCCAGTAGGCCTTCTGCAGTGTTCCTTCGTTCTTCTTCTTCTTATATAGAAGACAGTGATAAATAAATATAAAGCACTGATAAATGGATAAATGCGCATTTAATATCACACTTACCTTTATTGACTTTTGTTGGTGTATGGAAGACGGGTAGGAGGCGAGAGGAAGGCGAGTTTATTATGCTTCAATATGATGTTAATGTCATCTCTACGGCTTATTTATCTATCACAATTCATCTAATATGACATAATAAACAATATTAACCCTTAACCCCTTCAGGGTCCAAGGCCAAAATCTGAAGTGGTGCTCCAGTGTCCAAGAAATTTTGAAGAAAAAAAAAATTATTTTTTCTTACAGGATTAAAGAGTATATTTTTGTGAAGGTAATAAGACAAAAAAAAAATTCTGATCAGTACTTACCGAGATACAGCGGCGGGAAGTTGACCCAAAATGACTGGGTGGTGGCAACATCAGTGACTTCCGCAAAATCCCATTTTTTTATTTTATGTTTTTTATAGTTTTTTTCTTTTCTTTTCTAATTTTTTTCTTTTTCTAATAACATTTGTGGCCTGTGAGACCATTATAATGTATATTGTATAAGTGTACACTCATTGTATTCCACACAATAACTGCACTAATTTGTTTATCATTATATTGCTTACAAAACTTGTTTACAAGTTTATTGTAAACAAAATGATGAAAATATTAGTGCGGTTATTGTGTTGAATACAATGGTACCATATGGTACAATGGTGCCATAGGGTGCAATAGTACCATATGGTACAATGACACCATATGATACAATGGTACAATATGGTACAATGGCACATGATACAGTGGTACCATATGGTACAATGGTACCATTTGGTACAATGGTACCATATGATACAATGGTACCATATGGTGGAATGGTACCTTATGGTACCATATGGTGTAATGGTACCATATGGTGTAATGGTACCATATGGTACATTGTACCATACAATACAATGATACCATATTGCAATTGTACCATATGGTACAATGGCACCATATGATACAATGGTACCATATGGTACAATGGCACATGATACAATGGTACCATATGGTACAATGGCTCCATTTGGTACAATGGTACCATATGATACAATGGTACCATATGGTGTAATGGTACCATATGATGCAATGGTGCCATATGGTACATTGTACCATACAGTACAATGATACCATATGGTTCATTGTACCATATGGTACTGTTGTATTCAACACAATAAACACACTAATATTTTCATTATTTTGTTTACAATAGTTGTTTACAACAAAAATATGCAAAAATGTTATATATTAGTAATGTTCTATATTTACAAGTGTACAGGATCTTGACGTGTTCCTTGAGGTGGATGACAAAGCACTTTGTCTCGGAAACTGGAGAGTCAGTAGCTAGCTTGTGTTGCCACTCACTCAGTCTTGGCTGGTGTCTCATGCCACCAACACCTATTGACCATATGGTACATGGTACCATATGGTACATTGTACTATATGGTATAGGGTACCATGCAGTACAGGATAACATATGATGCAGGGTACCATATGGTGCAGGGTACCATATGGTACATGATACCATATGGTACAGGGTACCATATGGCACAGGGTACCATATGGCACAGGGTACCATATGGCAGAGGGTACCATATGGCACAGGGTACCATATGGTACAGAGTACCATACAGTACAGGACACCATATGGTACAGATACAGGGATAACTATGGAAATAAGTCACCCTGACTTTTTTGGGTTATCCTAGGATTTTATACGTATGCTGCTATGTATGATAATCTATGTAATTGTATTTCTGTACACCTGAATAAACTTATTCAAGTGCATATGGCATCATAAGTAAGTTTATTTAGTTATACACAAATAAAGTTACATAGAATATCATACTTAGCAGCATATGTTTGGAGAACCTAGGATAACCCAAAAAAGTCAGACAGACTTATTTCCATTAGGGTCTCTGTACCATATGGTATAATGTACCATATGGTACAATGTACTATGTGGTACCACTCTACCATATGATACCATTGTACCATATGATACCATTGTATGACATGGCACCATTGTACCATATGGTACCATTGTACCATATGGCACAATGGTACCATATGGTTCAGAACCATAGAATTTGTCTTCATCTCCACTTCCATCAATCTTAGAACTGTAAGTTGTGAAGAGGAGAGTCAGAATTCGCCCGGAGAGTGAGTAGGGAGTGAGAGCTTCCTTGCCGCCAGGCACAATGAACAAAGCTACTTTGCTGGCGTTCCCACAATGCCATGCAGGCGTCCAGATTTTTTCTATGGTGTGCACACTGACCACCCGGACCCATTCTCTCAGATGTAGGCCTACCAGCCTTCTCGCGCTAAATTTGACGCCGCTAGAATTTTGGCATAGATCTACGGTTTGGACCCTGAACGTAAAGCCGTAGATCTACGGGACGGACCATGAAAGGGTTAAACTGTCCAAACATAGATCTACGTTCACGTGTGTAGTGCTCCGACCTTGATTTTCCCCATTTGAAAGCATGTAAAAAGAATCATAGATCAACGTTCGGAGCCTGCCACACGTCATTGTATATCTCCGTTTGGGCAGTTTAAGGGTTAATAACATAGAAACCTGATATATACTCTAGAATGAATAAAATATGTCATAATGTATGTGAGGAGCTAGGGGCAGTGGTGTTGTCGTTGGGTTTATAAGGGCCACTGAGAGAAGCCGTACATATTAGTGGTGGTGAGGGTGGCAGCAGAAACCACCACCACTATTCACACTTAAACAATGTATGTAATTTATAAATTAGAAATATTTACATTAATTTATAAATAAGAAATATTTAAAATTTTGTTTATAAATAAGTAAGTTTATTCAGATATACACAAATACAGTTATGGACATAGATTGTCGTAACATAGCAGCATATGCGTAAAGTACCTAGGATAACCCAAAAAAGTCAGAGTGACTTATTTCCATTGGGGTTCTTTTATATTTACACTTATATTTACTTTTATACTGTAATCATCCGACTTACGACCTACTCGACTTACGACCACTCTACTTACGACCGTGTTTTTTATGCCAAATTTCTGGGAAATAAACAACTATTTGTGTTGTACACAGTGTTTATCCTAAACCTTACAGTATAAAATACAATACTAACAGCATAAAAAGTAAAGTAAAACATGAAATACCAAAATAAAACACTAAAATAAAGTCATTACAAAAATATGATGTTGATATTCAGTAGTAAAGTTCGACTTACATCCATTTCGACTTGCGTCCATTTCGACTTACGACCGGTTTCTCGGAACCGAACTCTGTCGTAAGTCGGATGGTAGGTGTACTTATACTTTTATATTTACACTTACCTTGGAGTTAATTAGTTGATGCTGATGCTGACAGAGATTTAGGGTGGTGGAAGATAGCAAGGCAGCATATGTTTATTGGCCCGATACACGTCCAACAACATTGGAGAGTTACTTTCGTGTCGTTTTTGTATCGCTTACTCGCTTAACTTACTTGCTACACTGTTAATTGTACACTTTATCGCTGGCTGACACTATAGCCTTTATTGATGCCTGCTGCTTTAGTATCATACAAATCGTAGAATCAGTGAATCACTGCACAAGGCACATTTTTCCCCCTCTCTTCCTCCTCCACTTTGGTACTTTGCTACGAGTTTTTTCTTGAATTCTATTGTTTCTTTCCTTCTTTATCACTAGAAGATTTCTTTGGGCCTATGGTGGCTTATTTAGCAGTTACAAGCACTAAAAACAATGGAATAATGTAAAATGTATCGCATGTACACATGGAATTGTCCTCTTTGGCTTGTAAACAGTGGCATGCTGGTTGTACATGGACTGGCCTTGGCGCTCAGGCCGCACGGACAGATCCTTAACCGAATTTTGTTTCAGTAACCAAACCACTATTTTGACGCAAAAACGTGTCGCTATCCGATTTTTGTGTTATCCGATGACATCGTTACCTGAAGGTCCACTGTATGTATTAACCCTTTGACTGTCGAGGTCGTATATATACGTCTTACGAGGTACCGTGTTTGACGTATATATGCTCATAAATTCTAGCGGCTTCAATCAAGCAGGAGAAAGCTGGTAGGCCCACATGTGAGAGAATGGGTCTGTGTGGTCAGTGTGCTCCATATAAAAAAATCCTGGAGCACGCAGTGCATAATGAGAAAAAAAAAACTCCGACCGTTTTTTTTTTAATTAAAATGCCGACTTTGTGGTCTATTTTCGTAGAGTATTTATGGTTGTATTCTCGTTTTCTTGGTCTCATTTGATAGAATGGAAAACATATTATAGGAATAGAGGTGATTTTGATTGATTTTGCTATAAAAAGAACCTGGAAATGGAACTCAAAGTATGGGAAATGTTTGATTTTTGCCGATGTTCAAAAGTAAACAAATGATATCATTGTCCAATAAATGTCCAACTAGCCATTCTGATATGCAGTTATGAATGGGTTGATGTTATTTATACAATTATTACAGTATTGCAGTAGTCTGCATAACAGCAAATCTTCTATTTTTTGTTTGAATAAAAATTCAAAGTAGAAAGCAAGAGTAATATCAGAGGGGCTTGGAGACGTGACTGATGAACAAAGAAAATGTTATTTTAGAGCCAGGAATGTCTGCATTGTTCATTCTGGACTTTATTTTGAAATTGTCATATTTCTTAATTTTCGTGAAATTGGCCAAATTGCAAATTTCTGACCACGTTATTGGGTAGTTGACATTGGTAAATGGGCAGTTTCTTGTACTCAATCAATAGAAAAAATGGAGTTCTAAAGAAATAGCTATGAGTTTGGCCAACTGGAACAATGGAATTAGCCAAAAATAGGGCTCAAAGTAGGCGAAATAGCCGATTTGTAAATATCGCCGAGGCCGCTAACTTCGTGAGAGTGTAATTCCATCAGTTTTCCATCAAATTTCATGTTTTTGGTGTCATTACAATCGGGAAAGGATTCTCTATCATTTCATAAGAAAAAATAATTTTTTTTTTTTAATTTTTTGACACCAGGAGACACTTCAGGATTGGGGGTTGCGACAGTCAAGGGGTTAAAGATAAATATATGAAAATTTCCATACATAAATTGAAATCATTCAATTGGGTGTTGTTATTTTCAACATACAATGCCCTGGTTATAAGCACATCCTTTTCTGTCTTTTTGTATTCCATGCTGTATTTTGTATGTTATGAATATATCTTTTCCAGTACTGTATTAGCCCAGCAATGAGATACAGTTTGTGATGTCCTTCCTTGTAGCTCAGTCGTAGCTCTGGTACTAATCTGGAGTTTAAAAACTGCATTAAAGGCTGTCCCTATAATGTTAAGATTTTCTGGTCTCACTTCTAAATCTGTATTGAGGTAGGCTTGTACTCAATTAACTTTTAAAATACAGTGGACCCTCGCCTAATGATATTAATCCAGTCCTGAGAGCTCATTGTTAGCCGAAATTATTGTTAGCCAAATTAATTTTCCTCATAAGAAATAATGGAAATCAAATTAATCCGTTCCTGACACCCCAAAGTATGATAAAAAAAAATTTTACCACATGAAATATACATTTTTATACACCCAGAAATAAAAGGACATGCACAATTACTACTCTGCTAAGTAAGTATACATGACACTTACCTTTATTGAAGATCTGGTGATGATTGATGGGATGGGAGGAGGGAAGATGGTAGAAGTTATTAGTGTTTGGAAGGGGAATCCCCTTTCATGAGGACTTAAGGTAGCAAGTCCTTTTCTGGGGTTACTTCCCTTCTTCTTTTAATGCCACTAGGACCAGCTAGAGAGTCACTAGATCTCTGTCGCGCAACAAATCTGTCCATAGAGCTCTGTACCTAACGTTCCTTTAAGATTTCCAAAAATGGGCCACAACTTGATCATTGTACAGGTTGCCAACATGGCTTCCAATAGCTGTGTCAGGGTGATTTTCATCCATAAAGATTTGCAGTTCAACCCACTTTGCACACATTTCCTTAATCTTTGAAGTAGGCAACTTTTTCAATTTCTCTCTCCCCTCCTCTGAAGCAGTTTCCTCAGGTCTGGCCTCTTGCTGTTGCAGATGCTCTAGCAGCTCATCAGTGGTTAGTTCTTCATTGTCCTCCTCCACCAACTCTTTCACATCCTCCTCACTAACCTCCAACCCCAAGGACTTCCCCAATGCCACAATGGATTCCACAACTGGCATAGGCTTCTCAGGGTTAGCCCCAAACCCTTCAAAATCCCTCTCTTCTACACATTCTGTCCACAGTTTCCTCCAAACAGAGTTCAAGGTCTTCTTAGTCACTCCCTCCCAAGCCTTACCTATAAGGTTTACACAACTGAGGATACTAAAGTGATCTTTCCAAAACTCTCTTAGGGTCAGTCGAGTGTCTGGAGTTACCTGGAGAGAGTTTCGGGGGTCAACGCCCCCGCGGCCCGGTCTGTGACCAGGCCTCCTGGTGGATCAGCGCCTGATCAGCCAGGCTGTTGCTGCTGGCTGCACGCAAACCAACGTACGAGCCACAGCCCGGCTGATCAGGAACTGACTTTAGGTGCTTGTCCAGTGCCAGCTTGAAGACTGCCAGGGGTCTGTTGGTAATCCCCCTTATGTGTGCTGGGAGGCAGTTGAACAGTCTCGGGCCCCTGACACTTATTGTATGGTCTCTTAACGTGCTAGTGACACCCCTGCTTTTCATTGGGGGGATGGTGCATCGTCTGCCAAGTCTTTTGCTTTCGTAGTGAGTGATTTTCGTGTGCAAGTTCGGTACTAGTCCCTCTAGGATTTTCCAGGTGTATATAATCATGTATCTCTCCCTCCTGCGTTCTGAGGTCACTTCAAAGCACTTTTGAAACATAGCTTTTGTGTAGAGTTTTTTGAAGTTTGAAATGACCTGCTGGTCCATGGGCTAGAGGAGAGGAGTGGTATTAGGAGGCAAAAATTTGACCTTAACCCTTTCAGGGTCGACAGGCCCTCTCCCAAACTTGTCCTCAGGGTCGAAAAATTTTTGAAAAAAAAAAATTATTTTTTCTTATGAAATGATAGAGCATATTTTTGTGAGTACAGTGTAACCTCTACTTGCGAGTTTAATCCGTTCCATGACCTTGCTCGCAACTGGATTTGCTCGTTTGCAGAGTCAATTTTCCTCATTTAAATTAATTGAAATGCAATTAATCCATTCCAGTGGAATTCTGTACTTTAATAATTTCGCTAATATCAACTTAACGGCTTATTTATCCATCTCACTTCATCTAATATGACATAATAAACAATATAAATAACATACAAACCTGATATATACTCTAAAATGAATAAAATATATTATTCATGTGGTGGTATGGGCAGTGTCGGCGGTGGACGGGTTTGTCTGGAGACCGGACAAAATACTTCATGAATAATTTAGGTAATATCATCTATATGGCTTATTTATCTATCACAGTTCATCTAGTATGACATAACAAACAATAATAACATAGAAACATGATATATACTCTAGAATGAATAAAATATGTCATTCATGTACAGTGGACCCCCGCATACCGTCGCCATCACATAATGTACAATCCGCATACCGCTCGCTTTTATCGCAAAAATTTTGCCTCGCATACCGCTCAAAAACCCGCTCACCGCTCTTCGTCCGAGACGCGTCCAATGTGCGCCCTTAGCCAGCCTCACATGTGCCACTGGTGGCATTGTTTTCCAGCCTGCCTCCGCGGTAACATCCAAGCATACAATCGGAACATTTCGTATTATTACAGTGTTTTTGGTGATTTTATCTGCCAAATAAGTGACCATGGGCCCCAAGAAAGCTTCTAGTGCCAACCCTACAGCAATAAGGGTGAGAATTACAATAGAGATGAAGAAAGAGATCATTGATAAGTATGAAAGTGGAGTGCGTGTCGCCGACCTGGCCAGGTTGTACAAGAAACCCAAATCAACCATCGCTACTATTGTGGGAAACAGAAAGGCAATCAAAGAAGCTGTTCTTGCCAAAGGTTTAACTGTGTTTTCGAAACAGAGATCGCAAGTGATGGAAGATGTTGAGAGACTCTTATTGGTGTGGATAAATGAAAAACAGCTAGCAGGAGATAGCGTTTCTCAAGCGATCATAAGCGAAAAGGCTAGGAAGTTGCATGAGGATTTAATTAAAAAAATGCCTGCAACTAGTGATGATGTGAGTGAATTTAAGGCCAGCAAAGGTTGGTTTGAGAGATTTAAGAAGCGTAGTGGCATACATAGTGTGATAAGGCATGGTGAGGCTGCCAGTTTGGACCACAAAGTAGCTGAAAAATATGTGCAGGAATTCAAGGAGTACATAGACAGTGAAGAACTGAAACCTGAACAAGTGTTTTAATTGTGATGAAACAGGCCTGTTTTGGAAGAAAATGCCAAGCAGGACCTATATTACTGAGGAGGAAAAGGCACTCCCAGGACATAAGCCTATGAAAGACAGGCCTACTTTGTTGATGTGTTCCAGTGCTACTGGTGATTGCAAAGTGAAGCCTTTATTAGTGTATCACTCTGAAACTCCCAGACCGTTCAGGCAAAAGAATGTCCTCAAGGAGAATTTGTGTGTGCTGTGGAGGGCAAACAGTAAGGCATGGGTCACTAGGGACTTTTTCTATGACTGGTTACACCATGCATTTGCCCCCAATGTGAAAGATTACCTAACTGAAAAGAAATTAGAACTTAAGTGCCTCCTGGTGTTAGACAATGCCCCTGGTCATCCTACAGACGTGGCAGAGCGACTTTATGGGGACATGAAATTCATTAAGGTGAAGTTTTTGCCTCCTAATACCACTCCTCTCCTGCAGCCCATGGACCAGCAGGTTATTGCAAACTTCAAAAAACTGTACACAAAAGCTCTGTTTGAAAGGTGCTTTGTAGTGACCTCAGAAACTCAACTGACTCTAAGAGAGTTTTGGAGAGAGCACTTTAATATCCTCAATTGTGTAAACCTTATAGGTAAGGCTTGGGAGGGAGTGACTAAGAAGACCTTGAACTCTGCTTGGAAGAAACTGTGGCCAGAATGTGTAGACAAAAGGGATTTTGAAGGGTTTGAGGCTAACCCTGAGAGGATTATGCCAGTTGAGGAATCCATTGTGGCATTGGGAAAGTCCTTGGGGTTGGAGGTTAGTGGGGAGGATGTGGAAGAGTTGGTGGAGGAGGACAATGAAGAACTAACCACTGATGAGCTGATAGATCAACTTCAACAGCAAGAGGCCAGACCTGAGGAAACTGGTTCAGAGGAGGGGAGAGAGAAATTGAAGAAGTTGCTTACTACAAAGATTAAGGAAATCTGTGCAAAGTGGCTTGAAGTGCAAACCTTCATGGATGAAAATCACCCTCACACAGCTATTGCAAGCCGTGTTGGCAACCTGTACACTGACAATGTTGTGAAACACTTTAGGGAAGTCATAAAGGAACGAGAGGTACAGGCCACTATGGACAGATATGTCCTAGTAGCATTAAAAGAAGAAGGGAAGTAACCCCAGAAAAGGACTCGACACCTCAAGTCTTAATGGAAGGGGATTCCCCTTCTAAACACTAACACACTCTCTCTCCCCTCCTCCCATCCCATCAATCATCACCAGATCTTCAATAAAAGTAAGTGTCATGTAATTGTGCATGCCTTTTTCATTTTGTGTGTATTAAAATTAACATTTCATGTGGTAAAATTTTTTTTTTTTCATACTTTTGGGTGTCTTGCACGGATTAATTTGATTTCCATTATTTCTTATGGGGAAAATTCATTCGCATACCGATCATTTCGCATAACAAAGAACCCTCTTGCACGGATTAAAGTCGCTATGCGGGGGTCCACTGTAGTGGTATGGGCAGTGTCGGCGGCGGACGAGAGTTTGTCTGGAGACCGGGCAAAATACTTCATGAATAATTTCAATAATGTCATCTATACGGCTTATTTATATATCACAGTTCATCTAATATGACATAACAGATAATATAAATAACATAAAAACATGATATATACTCTAGAATGAATAAAATATGTCATTATGTAACAGGTGGAGGCGGCCACAACCGCTCCCTCTATGTTGTGGTAAACACTGCCATCTAGTGACTTCCTTTTGAAGCTGTCTATTATAATTGTTATATGTAGTACATTATTATTATATATGTATTATTGTTATACATATTATTATTATTTTTATTATTATTGTATTATACTATTATTATTATTCATATTATTTTTATACATATTATTATTATTATATAAATAATTTGTAATTTTTATTCACACAAAAAATATAAGATTTACTGTTATTCCTTATTACAATAATCATATAAATAATGTCAACCCATTCACGACTGGATATTGGAATGGACAGTGACGTCATTTGTTTACTCTGAAACAGCCAAGCAATGGACCATTTCTCCTAGGTTGAGCTCAATTTCAAGGTACTTTTCGTCATGAAAGCAATTAAAATCATATCTATTTCTGTAATATATCTTCCATTCTATCAAATGAGACCAAACAAACGAGAATACAACCATGAAAACCATTCGAAATTACCGCTAAGGAGTGGCTAATTGCTGAAAAGTGAACTCCATTATTTATGCTTAGATTTCCATCATACATTGCCGAAGTTTCAATAAGATAGTCCAACAAACATATGAGATACAATTCCCGAGATCAAGAGCAAGAACCCCTCACCAGTGTCAAGGAACCTGCCTTGAGGTCTGCTCGCTTGTGGAAATTTTGCTTGCGTATGGAAGCAAAAAATCGACCCATCGACTGCTCGTATATGGAAAAACTCGCACGTGGACACGCTCACAAGTAGAGGTTCCATTGTATTATAGGCCCAAAAAATTTTTTTGGTGGAGGCTTGAAGTTAACAGAAAGTGAGCCGCTTATGGCAACATCGCCAACTGCCGGTCATGTGGAAATAGTTTTTTTTTTTCTGTTTTTCTTTTATTTTTTAGCATTTTATTTTTTCCAGTAACTTTTATGGCCTGTGAGACCAATATATGCCATGTTTTGGATACATACACTCGATGTATGCTACACATGGAGCAGGGAGAGTGAGGATCTAGTAGCAATCGGTGAAAAGACAGGGCCAGGAGCTGAGTCTCGACCCCTGCAACCACAATTAGGTGAGTACAATTAGGTACAATTAGGTAGGTTGGTAGACAGCATCCACCCAGGAAAGTACTACCGGCCTGCCAGATGACTGTGAAACAGAAACCTGTGACTGTTTTACATGATAGGATTGCTGGTGTCTTTTTCTGTCTCATAAACACGCTAGATAACAGGGATATCTTGCTACTCCTACATACAGTTTGGTCACACTTCACAAACACGCACATGCATATATATATATATACATACATCTAGGTTTTTCTCCTTTTTCTAAATAGCTCTTGTTCTTCTTTATTTCTTCTATTGTCCATGGGGAAGTGGAAAAGAATCTTTCCTATGTAAGCCATGCGTATCGTATGAGGCGACTAAAATGCCGTGAGCAATGGGCTCTAACCCCTTCTCCTGTAAACATTTACTAAAAAAGAGAAGAAGAAAAACTTAATAAAACTGGGATGCTTGAATGTGCATGGATGTAGTGCGGATGACAAGAAACAGATGAGTCCTGATGTTATGAATGAAAAGAAGTTGGATGTCCTGGCCCTAAGCGATGCAAAGCTGAAGGGGGTAGGGGAGTTTCAGTGGGGAGAAATAAATGGGATTAAATCTGGAGTATCTGAGAGAGTTAGAGCTAAGGAAGGGGTAGCAATAATGTTGAAAGATCAGTTATGGAAGGAGAAAAGAGAATATGAATGTGTAAATTCAAGGATTATGTGGATTAAAGTAAAGGTTGGATGCAAAAAGTGAGTCATAATAAGTGTGTATGCACCTGGAGAAGAGAGGAATGTAGAGGAGAGAGAGAGATTTTGGGAGATGTTAAGTGAATGTATAGGAGCCTTTGAACCAAGTGAGAGAGTAATTGTGGTAGGGGACCTAAATGCTAAAGAAGGAGAAACTTTTAGAGAGGGTGTGGTAGGTAAGTTTGGGGTGCCAGGTGTAAATGATAATGGGAGCCCTTTGATTGAACTTTGTATAGAAAGGGGTGTAGTTATGGGTAGTACATATTTTAAGAAAAAGAGGATAAATATGTAAACA
>NC_091297.1:49727120-49742120 GCF_038502225.1 Cherax quadricarinatus
TGAAGATCAGAGAAGGGCAAAGAAGACCGCAGACAGAGTATAGACTAGGTGGCCAAGGACTGCAAACCTCGCTCAAGGAGAAAGATCTTGGGGTGACCATAACACCGAGCATGTCTCCACAAGCACACATCACCCAGATAACTGCTGCAGCATACGGGCGCCTGGCAAACCTGAGAAAAGTGTTCCGATACCTTAGTAAGGAATCATTCAAGACACTGTACACTGTGTACATCAGGCCCATACTGGAGTATACAGCACCAGTTTGGAACCCACACCTGGTCAAACACGTCAAGAAATTAGAGAAAGTGCAAAGGTTTGCAACAAGGCTAGTTCCGGAGCTCAGCGGTATGTCCTACGAAGAAAGGTTGAGGGAAATCGGACTGATGACATTGGGGGACAGGCGGCTCAGGGGAGACATGATAATAACATACAAAATACTGCTTGGAATAGATGAGGTAGACAGAGACAGGTTGTTCCAGAGAGGGGACACAGAAACAAGGGGGTCACAATTGGAAGCTGAAGACTCAGACGAGTCATAAGGATGTTAGGAAGTATTTCTTCAGTCATAGAGTCATCAGGAAGTGGAATAGCCTAACAAGTGATGTAGTGGAGGAAGGGACCATACATAGCTTTAAGATGAGGTATGACAAAGCTCTGGGAGAAGAGAGAGAGAGGACCTACTAGCAATCAGTGAAGAGGGGGTGCCAGGAGCTGAGTCTCGACCCCTGCAACCACAATTAGGTGAGTACAATTAGGTGAGTATACACACACACACAAGTCTGGCAGGCCAGACTTGAGTCCTGGAGATGGGAAGTACAGTGCCTGCACTCTGAAGGAGGGGTGTTAATGTTGCAGTTTAAAAACTGTAGTGTAAAGCACCCTTCTGGCAAGACAGTGATGGAGTGAATGATGGTGAAAGTTTTTCTTTTTCGGGCCACCCTGCCTTGGTGGGAATCGGCCAGTGTGATAATAAATATAATAAAACACACACACACACACACACACACACACACACACACACACACACACACACACACACACACACACACACACACACACACACACACACACACACACACATACACACACACACACACACACACACATGCACACACACACACACACACACACACTCACACACACACACACACACACACACACACACACACACACACACACACACACACACACACACACACACAGACTGAAGAAGGGTGATGGGGAATTCACAAGAAACGACCGGGAGGTATGTCAGGAGCTCAACACGAGATTTAAAGAAGTATTTACAGTGGAAACCAGTAGGACTCCAGGAAATCAGAGCAGGGGGGTGCACCAGCAAGTTCTGGATGAGGTACATATAACCAAGGAGGAGGTGAAGAAGCTGCTATGCGAACTTGACACTTCAAAGGCGGTGGGACCAGACAACATCTCTCCGTGGGTCCTTAAAGAGGGAGCAGAGATATTGTGTGTACCATTAACAAAGATCTTCATCACATCATTTGAAACTGGGCAACTCCCCGAGGTATGGAAGATGGCAAATGTAGTCCCAATTTTTAAAAAGGGAGACAGACATGAGGCACTAAACTACAGACCTGTATCACTAACGTGTATAGTATACAAGGTCATGGAGAAGATCATCAGGAGGAGAGTGGTGGAGCACCTGGAAAGAAACAAGTGTATAATTGACAATCAGCATGGTTTCAGGGAGGGAAAATCCTGTGTCACAAACCTACTAGAGTTTTATGACAAGGTGACAGAAGTAAGACAAGAGAGAGAGGGGTGGATCGACTGCATTTTTTTTGACTGCAAGAAGGCCTTCGACACAGTTCCTCACAATAGGTTACTGCAAAAGCTAGAGGATCAGGTACACATAACAGGAAAGGCACTGCAATGGATCAGAGAATACCTGACAGGGAGGCAACAACGAGTCATGGTACGCGACGAGGTGTCAGAGTGGGGGCCTGTGACAAGCGGGGTTCCACAGGGGTCAGTCCTAGGACCTGTGCTGTTCTTGGTATATGTGAACGACATAACGGAAGGGATAGACTCAGAAGTTTCCTTGTTTGCAGATGATGCGAAGTTAATGAGAAGAATCAAATCGGATAAGGATCAGGCAGGACTACAAAGAGACCTGGACAGGCTACAAGCCTGGTCCAGCAACTGGCTTCTTGAATTTAACCCTGCCAAATGCAAAGTCATGAAGATTGGGGAAGGGCAAAGAAGACTGCACACACAATATAGTTTAGATGGCCAAAGACTGCAAACCTCACTCAAGGAAAAAGATCTGGGGGTGAGTATAACACCGAGCATATCTCCTGAGGCGCACATCATACAGATAACTGCTGCAGCATACGGGTGCCTGGCAAACCTATGGATAGTGTTCCGATACCTCAGTAAGGATTCGTTTAAGACTCTGTATACCATTTACGTCAGGCCCATACTGGAGTATGCAGCACCAGTTTGGAATCCACACCTAGTCAAGCACGTCAAGAAATTTGAGAAAGTGCAAAGGTTTGCAACAAGACTAGTCCCAGAGCTACGGGGATTGTCCTACGAAGAAAGGTTGAGGGAAATCGGCCTGATGACACTGGAGGACAGGACGGTCAGGGGAGACATGATAACGACATAAAATACTGCGCAGAATAGACAAGGTGGACAAAGACGGGATGTTCCAGAGAAGGGACACGGACACAAGAGGTCACAATTGGAAGTTGAAGACTCGGATGAATCAAAGGGATGTTAGGAAGTATTTCTTCTGTCATAGAGTAGTCAGGCCGTGGAATAGCCTAGAAAGTGACGTAGTGGAGGCGGGAACCATACATAGTTTTAAGGCGAGGTATGATAGAGCTCATGGGGCAGGGAGAGAGAGGACCTAGTAGCAATCAGCGAAGAGGCGGGGCCAGGAGCTGTGAATCGACCCCTGCAACCACAAATAGGTGAGTGCACACACACACTCTCACACACACACACACACACACACACACACACACACACACACACACACACACACACACACACACACACACACACACACACACACACACACAAGGTGGACAAAGACAGGATGTTCCAGAGATTGGACACAGTAACAAGGGGACACAGTTGGAAGCTGAAGACACAGATGAATCACAGGGATGTTAGGAAGTATTTCTTCAGCCACAGAGTAGTCAGTAAGTGGAATAGTTTGGGAAGCGATGTAGTGGAGGCAGGATCCATACATAGATTTAAGCAGAGGTATGATAAAGCTCACGGCTCAGGGAGAGTGACCTAGTAGCGATTAGTGAAGAGGCGGGGCCAGGAGCTCGGACTCGACCCCCGCAACCTCAACTAGGTGAGTACAACTAGGTGAGTACACACACACACACATGGGGTGAGTATAACACCGAGCATTTCTCCGGAAGCACACATCAATCAGATAACTGCTGCAGCATATGGGCGCCTGGCAAACCTGAGAACAGCATTCCGATACCTTAGTAAGGAATCATTCAAGACACTGTACACCGTGTATGTCAGGCCCATACTGGAGTATGCAGCACCTGTTTGGAACCCGCACTTGATAAAGCACGTCAAGAAACTAGAGAAAGTACAAGGGTTTGTGACAAGGTTAGTTCCAGAGCTAAGGGGAATGTCCTATGAAGAAAGATTAAGGGAAATCGCCCTGACGACACTTGAGGACAGGAGGGTCAGGGGAGACATGATAACGACATATAAAATACTGCGTGGAATAGACAAGGTGGACAAAGACAGGATGTTCCAGGGAGGGGACACAGAAACAAGAGGCCACAATTGGAAGTTGAAGACACAAATGAGTCAGAGAGATAGTAGGAAGTATTTCTTCAGTCATAGAGTTGTAAGGCAGTGGAATAGCCTAGAAAATGACGTAGTGGAGGCAGGAACCATACACAGTTTTAAGACGAGGTTTGATAAAGCTCATGGAGCGGGGAGAGAGAGGGCCCAGTAGCAACCAGTGAAGAGGCGGGGCCTGGAGCTAAGACTCGACCCCTGCAACCACAAATAGGTGAGTACAAATAGGTGAGTACACACACACACACACACACACACACACACACACACACACACACACACACACGCTCTCACACACACACACTCACACACACACACACACACATGCACACACATGCACATGCACACACATGCACATGCACACACACACACACACATGCACACACACACACACATGCACACACACACACACACATGCACACACACACACATGCACACACACACACATGCACACACACACACACACACACACACACACACACACACACACACACACACACACACACACACACACACACACACACACACACACAAGGGGAAAAAAAAGCAATTGAAAGCATCATGAAAGCAATAGGAGAAGATATAACCCAGCAGGAAAATTTTCGGAGAATAGGGGGGTTTGTAAATAAAAGAACCCGGCCAGTGAGAGTGACCTTCAAGGCAGAAGCGACTCGGACCAGGATCCTGCAGGAGAAAGCACGATTAAGGGACATGACGGCATACAGGAAGGTGTATCTTGACTGCGACAGAACACAAGAAGAAAGGAAGAAACTGAGAGAGATGGTACAAAGGCGAAAGTAGGAAAGAGAGGGGATGGAGAAGACAGACAGGAGATCCCAGACCCAGGAAGAAGATCAAATACAGCCTCCCTCACAACTTCCTATAGAAGCCTCCCAACCAGGTCAACCCCAGTGCAACCACTCTAAATCAAAACACCCATGCCACATCCAATGCCCCCACCCACTACATTACAAACTTCACCCCTACAGCAACAACCCATAGTTCCTTACCAGGTCTCCCACTTCCCCAACCCCAGTATACTTCCCAGACCACAGTCTTAGAAAAGAAGTTGAAGGTGTGGTATACAAATGCAGATGGAATAACAAACAAGTATGAGGAGTGGCACGAAAGAATCAAAGAGACATCCCCAGACATAATAGCACTCACAGAAACAAAACTCACCAGAATAATAACAGATTCAATCTTTCCATCCGGATATCAAATCATCAGGAAAGACAGAGGGAGGAGAGGGGGAGGAGGAGTTGCACTGCTCATTAAAAACCAGTGGGGTTTTGAGAAAATGGAAGGAATGGATGGCATGGGCGAAAGGGACTACTTAGTAGGAACAATCCAGTCTGAGGGACGTAAGGTGATAATTGCAGTAATGTACAACCCACCACAGAACTGCAGGAGGCCAAGAGAAGAATACGATGAGAGCAACAGAGCAATGATCGACACACTAGCCGAGGTGGCCAGGAGAGCACACATGGGGGGAGCAAAGTTACTAGTTATGGGTGATTTCAATCACAAGGAGATTGACTGGGAAAACCTGGAGCCCCATGGGGGTCCCGAAACATGGAGAGCCAAGATGATGGATGTGGTACTGGAGAACCTCATGCATCAACATGTTAGAGACACTACCAGAGAGAGAGAGGAGAGGATGAACCAGCAAGGTTGGACCTTGTATTCACCATGAGTAGTTCGGACATCGAGGGTATCATGTATGAAAGGCCCCTGGGACCTAGTGATCATGTGGTTCTGTGCTTCGACTACATAGTTGAGCTCCAAGTGGAGAGAGTAGCAGGAATAGGCTGGGAAAAACCAAAGTACAAAAGGGGGAACTCAGGCATGAGGAACTTCCTTCAAGACATTCAGTGGGAGAGGGAACTGACAGGAAAACCAGTACAAGAAATGATGGACTATGTAGCAACAAAATGCAAGGAGGCAGAGGAGAGGTTTGTTCTCAAGGGAAACAGAAATAATGGGAAGAACAGAACGAGTCCTTGGTTCACCCAAAGGTGTAGGGAGGCAAAAACTAGGTGTACTAGAGAATGGAAAAGGTACAGAAGACAGAGAACTCAGGAAAATAAAGAAATCAGCCGAAGAGCCAGAAACGAATATGCACAGATAAGAAGGGAGGCTCAGAGACAATATGAAAATGACATAGCATCAAAAGTAAAGACTGACCCGAAGCTGTTGTACAGCCACATCAGGAGGAAAACAACAGTCAAGGACAAGGTAATCAGACTGAGGAAGGGTGATGGGGAATCCACAAGAAACGACCGAGAGGTATGTCAGGAGCTCAACACAAGATTTAAAGAGGTATTTACAGTGGAAACCAGTAGGACTCCAAGAAATCAGAACAAGGGGGCACACCAGCAAGTGCTGGATGAGGTACATATAACCAAGGAGGAGGTGAAGAAGCTGCTATGCGAACTTGACACCTCAAAGGCGGTGGGACCAGACATCTCTCCATGGGTCCTTAAAGAGGGAGCAGAGATACTGTGTGAGCCATTAACAAAGATCTTCAACACATCATTTGAAACTGGGCAACTCCCTGAGGTATGGAAAATGGCAAATGTAGTCCCAATTTTTAAAAAGGGAGACAGACATGAGGCACTAAACTACAGACCTGTATCACTAACGTGTATAGTATGCAAGGTCATGGAGAAGATCATCAGGAGGAGAGTGGTGGGGCACCTGGAAAGAAACAAGTGTATAATTGACAACCAGCACGGTTTCAGGGAAGGAAAATCCTGTGTCACAAACCTACTAGAGTTTTATGACAAGGTGACAGAAGTAAGACGAGAGAGAGGGGTGGATCGACTGCATATTTTTGGACTGCAAGAAGGCCTTCGACACAGTTCCTCACAAGAGGTTACTGCAAAAGCTAGAGGACCAGGCACACATAACAGGAAAGGCACTGCAATGGATCAGAGAATATCTGACAGGGAGGCAACAACGAGTCATGGTACGCGACGAGGTGTCAGAGTGGGCGCCTGTGACAAGCGGGGTTCCACAGGGGTCAGTCCTAGAACCTGTGCTGTTCTTGGTATACGTGAACGACATAACAGAAGGGATAGACTCAGAAGTGTCCTTGTTTGCAGATGATGTGAAGTTAATGAGAAGAATCAAATCGGATGAAGATCAGGCAGGACTACAAAGAGACCTGGACAGGCTACAAGCCTGGTCCAGCAACTGGCTCCTTGAATTTAACCCTGCCAAATGCAAAGTCATGAAGATTGGGGAAGGGCAAAGAAGACCGCAGACACAATATAGTTTAGATGGCCAAAGACTGCAAACCTCACTCAAGGAAAAAGATCTGGGGGTGAGTATAACACCGAGCATATCTCCTGAGGCGCACATCAATCAGATAACTGCTGCAGCATACGGGCGCCTGGCAAACCTACGGATAGCGTTTAAGACTCTGTATACCATCTACGTCAGGCCCATACTGGAGTATGCAGCACGAGTTTGGAATCCACACCTAGTCAAGCACGTCAAGAAATTAGAGAAAGTGCAAAGGTTTGCAACAAGACTAGTCCCAGAGCTACAGGGATTGTCCTATGAAGAAAGGTTGAGGGAAATGGGCCTGACGACACTGGAGGCCAGGAGGGTCAGGGGAGACATGATAACGACATATAAAATACTGCGCGGAATAGACGAGGTGGACAAAGACGGGATGTTCCAGAGATGGGACACAGACACAAGAGGTCACAATTGGAAGTTGAAGACTCAGATGAATCAAAGGGATGTTAGGAAGTATTTCTTCAGTCATAGAGCAGTCAGGCCATGGAATAGCCTAGAAGGTGATGTGGTAGAGGCAGGAACCATACATAGTTTTAAGGCGAGGTATGATAGAGCTCATGGGGCAGGGAGAGAGAGGACCTAGTAGCAATCAGCGAAGAGGTGGGGCCAGGAGCTGTGACTCGACCCCTGCAACCACAAATAGGTGAGTACAAATAGGTGAGTACACTCACTCACTCACTCACTCACTCACTCACTCACTCACTCACTCACTAGAGCCGGGCACAGGAGTGTTGCCATAAGCCAACACTTCTACAAATTCAAAATAATAAGTGTGAGCCAAGCCAGAGAGTAAGTGCAAGTCAACCACAGATGAGGTAGTGCATAAAGTGAGGGGGAAAGAAAGGAAAAAAAAAATAACTAACAATTATATTGGGACGTTGATGTTTTTTTCGAAGCAACGGTGTCCATGATAAAGAATGAAAGTGTCCAACTAATCGGTAAAGTTCACATCTTGATAGCGCAGTGCATTAGATAATAGCAAGTGTATTGGATAGCAACAGTGTATTAGAACTAACAAGTGTATTAGATAATAACAGTGTTAGATAATAGCAAGCTATACAACACTGAGTCGTGGTCTCATGTGGCTAGGCATAGTGCCAGCCATCATAAATGATTTATTTATTTATTATTATTTATTATTATTAATTGTTGTTATGTTGCAGTTTAAAAACTGTAGTGTAAAGCACCCTTCTGGCAAGACAGTGATGGAGTGAATGATGGTGAAAGTTTTTCTTTTTCGGGCCACCCTGCCTTGGTGGGAATCGGCCGGTGTGATAATAAAAAAAATAAATTTATTTATTTGAACATACAGAGGTACAAAAAAAATACAGGTAAGAGCAGCATGCCAAAGTCACTTGTATGCATAGCATTACGGGCTGGCTTAAAATTAACTTAAGATTAACTAAGCAATGATGTAATCAGTGATAAAACATTATTGTAAACAGATAACAATAAAGCACAAATGAGTATTACAAAGACAGGTCATATGGTTGCATGCATTGTTGTACATTCTGTATAATGGAGTATTCTGTTAGGTAGTGTATTTAAAAAATAACAAAGTTAGATTGGGTCTTAGGTTTAACATTTATGTGATATAATAATGAGAAACATTTAAGATATACAATTTATAAGGTTCAGTTATTCAGTATTTATTTGGTTTTGGGTGAGTAAGTGATCTTTGAGAAGAGACTTGAATTTATAAACAGGTAGTGTTTCTTTTATATTTACAGGTATTGAATTCCAGATTTTAGGGCCTTTTATGTGCATTGAGTTTTTGCATAGCGTGAGATGGACACGAGGAACATCAAAGAGTGATCTGTGCCTTGTGTTATGGTCATGTGTTCTGTTGATGTTGGCAAGGAGATGTTTGAGGGGAGGGTTATTATCAGAGTTAAGTGTTCTATGTATGTAATAGGTGTAGTAATAAGTATGGATGTTTTGTATGGTGAGTAGGTTTAGTGTTTTGAATATTGGTGGAGTGTGCTGCCTGTAGTGGGAATTTGTTATCATTCTGACTGCAGCCTTTTGTTGGGTAATTAGTGGTCTGAGATGGTTAATTGTTGTTGAGCCCCATGCACAAATTCCATAGGTGAGATAGGGGTAAATAAGAGAGTGGTATAGGGCCAGGAGGGCTGACTGTGGAACATAGTACCGTATCTTCGATAGTATGCCTACGGTCTTGGAAATTTTCTTAGAAATTTGTTGTATATGTGTATGAAATTTGAGTCTATTATCAAGGTGGATTCCTAAGAATTTTCCCTCTGTTAGCTTTGTGATAGGTGATCCATTTATTATTATGTTAAGAGGGACATCTGTAGCTCTGTTACCAAACTGTATGTAGTAGGTTTTGTCAATGTTTAATGTAAGTTTGTTAGTCCTCATCCAGGTAGATATTTTCTGTAATTCGGTATTTACAGTATTGGCTAGCATGACTGGGCTCGGGTGAGAGAAGACGTATGTAGTGTCATCTGCAAATAGTGTGGGTTTGAATAATTGCTAAGCATTTGGTAGGTCATTTATGTATAGGAGAAAGAGATGAGGGCCAAGGACACTTCCCTGTGGGACACCAACTGTAATTGGTTGTGCGGAAGAGTTTGCCCCATTTGTGTACACATATTGGCTTCTGTTGCTGAGGTATGACTTGAGGTAGTTGAGGGAGTGCCCTCTTATACCATAGTGTGACAATTTTATGTGGAGCAAGTCATGGTCAACTGCATCAAAAGCTTTACGTAAGTCAATGAAGATCCCCAGTGGGACTTTTTTTTTTTTTTTCTATTGCAGTTATATATGCTTTAGCATGTGTATAATAGCATCATTAGTATTTTTATTAGGCCTGAATCCAAATTGGCAGGGGTTGAGTATGTTTTGGGAGATGAGGTAGGAGTAGATTCATTTATGAATTAATTTTTCGAAGATTTTTGAGAGAGGGTGTAAATTGGATATTGGCCTATAGTTATTCAACTCTGTTTGGTCTCCTCCTTTATGGATCGGGGTGACCCTTGCTATTTTGAGAACTGTAGGGAAGGTAGAGGATTCAATGGATTTGTTAAAGAGTGTTGCAATGATTGGTGATAGCACTTGTGACACTTTTTTGTATATAAAGGGTGGTAAGGTATTTAAATCTCCTGTCTTGTTTTTTAGTGTGTTGATAATAAGGGAGACTTCGTATAGGTTAGTCGGAGCTAGGAACAGTGTGTTCGGGTAGTTGCCAGTGAGGTAGTCATTTGGTGGGGTATCTGAGCTTGGGATTTTATTGGCAAGTTTTTTTCCTATAGTGGAGAAGAAATCATTGAGTCTGTTTGCTGTTTCTGTTGGTGGGAGTTGGGGTTCATCTGATTTTCTAATTTAATTTCGCTATTTCGTGATATCTTTTTTGTTCCTAGAATTTCTGATAGGGTTTTCCAGGTCTTTTTTATATCACCTCATAAGTTGGATAATCTGTTCTCATAATACAATTTTTTTGCCCTTCTTATCAGGCTGGTTAGGTTTGACGAGTAACGTTTTGTTTGGTCTCTGGTTATGTGGCCCATTCTGTACTGTTTTTCATATAGGTGTTTTGTACTTATGGATTTGAGAATGCTGGGTGTTAGCCAGGGACTGTTCAGTCTCTTAGCTGTCATCTGTTTAGTTTTTTTTAGGGCAGTGCTTGTTATAGAGGTATTGGGTCTTTTTTAGAAAATTATTAATACATTCGTCAATATCTGTATAGATTTCTAGCTCAGTGTGCCAGTCAATGTTTGCTACTGCTGTTGTGAAGTTATTAATGGCTGCTTCATTGTGAAGTCTGAAGGTGACTTTAGAGAGTGTCTTGGGGTAATTTACCAAGAGTTGTTATGAGGAAAGTAGGGTAGTGGTCTGTGGTATTATCTGTGATTATGCCTGATTTTAAAGGGGGTATGGTGTTGGTCCAGATGTGGTCAAGTAGGGAAACACTAGTCTCTGTAACTCTTGTAGTTTTTGTTACTGTTGGTAGCAACATGCAGTTACTCATTGTGTTTGTGAATTCAGTAACATGTGGGTCTTGGTCTTGCAGGAGATTTATATTGAAGTCACCCGAGAGTAGTAAGTGATCTTTGTTCATGCGTGCATCAGTTATCATACTTCCTAGGTTTTGACTAAATCGGCTAATGTTTGACTGTGGAACTCTGTAGGTGTTTATCAATGTGAGAGGTTTTTGTAGGTATTTGGATTTGAATTTAGCTATTATATATTCCCCATGTTCATCCCTTGTGCAAGTATTAATGATACATTCTAGATGGTCTGAGTAGTATATAGCTGTGCCACCCCCTTGTTGGTCTGGCCTTCAGTTGTGTATGGCTGTGTAACCAGGAATGGCATAGACATCAGTAGTATCAGGCTTTAGCCAGGTTTCAGTTAGTGTAATGATGGACATATTGGTATGCAAGGAATTTAGTAATGCTATGAGGTCATCGTAATGCTTGCTTAAAGATCTGATATTGTAGTTAACCCTTTCAGGGTCCGTCCCGTAGATCTACGGCTTTACGGTGAGTCTCCAAACCGTAGATCTACGCCATGAGCTCAGCTCACTCTGATAAATTGTGAGTGGTATATTTGGGCCTAGATATGAGAGAATACATCTATGTGGTATGTGTGCACCACATAAAACAGATCCTGCAGCACACTGTGTATAATGAGAGAAAAAAAACTGAAATCACGATTTTTCGATTAAAACAGCGACTTTGCAGTGTTTTTTCGTATGTTTTTTATAGTTGTATTTGCGATTTCTTGGTCTCATTTGATAGAATGGAAGACATATTACAGAAATAGAGATGATTTTGATTGGTTTTAGCACTGGAAATGGCTTGAAACTGAGCTCAAAGTAGCGGAAATGTTAAATTTTTGCCGATATTCAAGAGTAAACAAACGACCTCACACATCTAATACACGTCAGCTGGTGGGTCTAATATACATTCACAAATATGGTGATTATATTTATACAATTATTACAGTATTGCATAACAGTAAATCTTCTATTTTTTGGTGTGAATAAAAATTCATTATGTGAATAAAAAATCAAAATGGAATTTTTTTGTAAAGCCTCAAAATGTAACTAATGAACAGAGGAAATGTTAGTTTAGTTCCAGGAATACCTACATTGTTTATTCTGGAGCCTATTTTGAAATTGGAATATTTTGAACTTTGTGTTAAATTGGCCAATATCGCTGACACATCAAAATTCGCGAGAGCATAATTTCGTCAATTTTCCACCAAATTTCGTACTTTTTGTTTTATTACCTTCACAAAAAGATTCTCTACAATTTCATAAGAAAAAATAACAATTTTTTTTTTTTTAAATTCTTGGACACTGGTGCGTGACTTCAGATTTTGGCCTTGGACCCTGAAAGGGTTAAAGACAGTTATGTTGTTGTTGGCTCTGAGAAGTGCCTTTGATTGTTCTGCAGTGTAGTAATTACAGTAACTGTTTGATTCATTTAAGTCATTAAATAAGAGGTTGGTATCAGGATCAATGCTTGTAATCATGAGATTTGTAGTGAATCTATAGTTAGAATTAAGTATAAAACAAAGTAAATATTCTAAAGCTAAAAAATAGCACCTGAATTATTTAACAAATGTAAAAAAAATGAGCTAAGGTAGTTTTTTAAAGCTAAAATAAAGGAGACAATATAAGGTGTGATAAGGTGTGACCCCAAGGCAGTAGTGAAGTGCAAATCTAGTGCTCTGATTGACGCATTGTAAATGGGATCAAAATACAGACAGAGAAGAAACTGAAGTGGAACCAGGAGTCAATGAGTTCAGCGCTGCCAGCCATATGTACTTGCCTAAACGTGGTGTTGTGGGTCGAATACTTAGCTAGGTCCTGCCAACTGTAAGCAAGGAAGTCCTCTCTCAGTGTGAGCAAGGAATATTATAATAACCAGCAGTAATTGACACTTAAATCCAGAAAGTGCAATAAGTGGAGAAGGTAGCATTACTAGGAAAGAGAGCTGGGACTACAAATCTGAGCCTACATGACAGAGTGAGTGTAACGGTTACTTTTCAACCACATACCAACTACCCCTCCCCTACCCCCCTGACCATCTCTCCCCCTGATCAGGTGTGAGGAGAGGGAAATGGGTAGTAGTGAGAGGTAACGTTAGACACACACACACACACACACACACACACACACACACACACACACACACACACACACACACACACACACACCTTCCATTCATCTTCCCTTTCCTCCTACCCCTCCCCCCTGGCTTCCCCTCAGTTCCCTCCCCACTCATCACTCATCATTCTCTCTCCCTCTCCCTTTCTCTCTCCCTCTCTCTCTCCCTCTCTCTCCCTCTCTCCCTCCCTCTCTCCCTCCCTCCCTCCCTCTCTCCCTCTCTCTCTCCCTCTCTCTCTCTCTCCCTCTCTCTCTCCCTCTCTCTCTCCCTCTCTCTCTCCCTCTCTCCCTCTCTCCCTCTCTCTCTCTCTCTCTCTCTTTTTTTTTTTTTTTTTTTACACAGGGTTTGACAAGGTTAAGGATCCCTAGCTTTATTGACAGCTATATTACAGGTTAAGGATTCCTAACTTTATTGGCAAGCTAAGAGCTGTTACCTACATCAGCTCATTTGAAAGCATTTTTATTGTTATGAGACATACAAGTACGGAACAGGATGAAGTTGGAGCCATCTGTGGGCCAGCATTTTCATTTGATCAACTGACTTTATCTCATTGACATCATTATGCTGTACGAATGTGTTCCATACTCGAGTCATCCTGGGTATGTATGATCTCAGATGGAGTGATGTTCTGGAGAAGGGTACAGCCAGAGTGAAGTTGCTGCTTTCTGCCCGTCTTGTGGCATAAAAGCTTGTTTCACGCTGTCCTCGAAGTGGATCCAAGTGTGGTATTTTGACAATATTGGCCTTGTACATAACAGTAAGGCCACCCACATCCCTCCTATGTTGAAGGCTCTGCTGAAATGACAGATCTATCCAGGATGGGTCCAGGCGAGAGATGAGACGTCTTGCTCTGTTCTCTACTCTGTCAAGCAGTCGCAGATGAGAGGGGGGGCAGGCAAACCAAGAAAGTGGAGCATACTCAAGGTGTGAGCCTACTTGTGCCTCATACAGGATCTTGCAACCCCTACTGTCAAGCAGATGCGAGATACGGCGAAGTGCTGTAAGCTTCCTGGCTGCCTTGTTTGCAAGATTTACAACATGGTTCTTCATGGTTAGTTTGGAGTCAAATTTCACCCCAAGGATATCAACTTCTTCTCCAGGTGCCAACATCCTCCCATTCATCCTTACTACTGCACCAGCATTAGCATCATGGTGCCTAGAGACGATCATCATTTGCATTTTCTCAGGTGCAAATGTTACTTGCCATCTATTTCCCCAAGCTGATATAGCTCTCAGCTGGTGATTGATGTAGCTTAGAGCAGCTGGCATTTCTTCTCTTGGATAAGTGAATGTCAGTGTACAGTCGTCTGCATATGCATGTGATTCTGGGATGAGATGAAGAAGGTCGTTGAAGTAGACATTCCATAACAGTGGACCCATCACCCTTCCTTGTGGAACGCTTACCCCAATAGGATGCCTTGCTGATTCCGCTCCATTGAGGACTACACTTAGAGATCTACCATGAAGGTAATCACTGAGGAGACATAGCGTAGAGCCTGCAATTCCCAGTGCTTGAAGTTTTGCTAAGAGGCCCTGGTGCCACACCCGGTCGAAAGCGCCAGCAATGTCCAGTGCTACCACACAGCTGACTTTGGATTCATCCAGTGACTGGTGCCACTTAGTTAAGAGGTTTAACAACAGATCAGCAGCAGAGTAACCTTTCCTGAAGCCATATTGACGATCACAAAGTAGTGAGTGGTAGTCAAAAAACTCTGTCATTTGTCTTGAGATTATTGTCTCAAGGATC
>NC_091297.1:49747120-49749620 GCF_038502225.1 Cherax quadricarinatus
TGAAAGATGCGAGTTAGAGGTGCTGCTAGCTGGTCTGCACATCTTCTCAATCTTGGGCTCAACTTGTCTGGGCCCACAGCCTTTTCTTGGTCAAGCGATTTAAGAAGGAAGTGCACCTCCTCCTGCCTTATTGTCACCACTGACAGTTTTGACACAGTTCTTGCAGCCTTAGCCAGGAGGGTTCCTTGCTGGATCAGGAACTTGCATTTTGGTAGCAAAGTGTTCAGCAAAGAGGTCCGCCTTCTCTTGACTACTAGTAGAGGTGGTCCCATCCTGTCGATTTAGATGTGGAATAAGTTCATCAGGCAGATAACCTTGTCTGTCCTTGACCAGGGACCACCAGGTTTTGGAGCCTACCCTACCGATGCTAGCTTTCTTTTAGTGTCCACCTCCCATTTAGCAATGGCCCACTTTTGAACATCACCCATATGCCTACAGGCTTGCATGTGCAAGTTCCTGTTATAGGTGGTAGGATGTCTCTCATACCTTTGCCATGCTTTGTACTTAGCAGTAGCAGCCTCTCTACAATGAAAGCCAAACCAAGGCTGATCTGTGGGCTTAGTCACATATTGCCGGTGAGGAATGTGTTCTTGTTGTAGATTAAGGATGTGTCCAGTGAAGGCTTTCACTTGGTTGTCAACATCCCCTTGGAGAAGAGCATTCCAATCAGTGGTGGCGAGCTCAGAGCAAAGGGCTGGCCAGTTACCTCTTTCCCATAGCCAGGTTGTGCGTGTGGACTCCTCACCTCGTTCTGTTGGGATCTTAAGTGTGGTAAAAACAGCCTTGTGGTCAGACGATCCAACGTAGCCGAGGGGTTGACAAGTGACTATGCCTTCTGCCAGATCTCACTACTGGGTCAAGGGAGGAGCCAGAGATATAGTAGGGGAAATCAACAAAGTTTCTCATGTCAAACACTGCAAGAAGGTCATCAAAGTCCCTCTGTATAAGGTGCTGGTTGAGGTCACCAACAATTATATGGTGACAGTTGTGTTGTAGCAGAAGGGAATCAATATTTTCCATTAGGAAGTTGATGGGGTCTGCATGTTGCCACTGAGGTCTGTACATTGCACATGCTAGTACAGAGGTACTAGTGTTTATACAGAGCTTGAAGAACATCATTTCAATATGTGTAGGGGTGGCAACATCGATGTGCTGGGCATGAACACTTTTAGAGAAGCACACAGCAACACCTCCTCCTTGCCCTTGCTTGTCTCTTCTCATCCATGAGGTGTAGCCAGCAATTCTTGCAAAATTTTCTGGAGTCCTGTCATCCAAAAATGTTTCAACAACAGCTATCATGTCGGGACGTCAAGTGTTCACAAAACTACGTGTGAGCTCTCCAACATTAGTAATGAAACCTCTAATGTTGGCCAACAGGATGCTGATAGACTGGCTTCTCATGATGAAGTGGTCAGCGTGAGGTGGTAGGTGTGTAGGGAATGTGCAGGTGCCTGCCCCTTGAGAGGAGAGGGTACTGAGGCAGCTGCAGGGATGTAGGTCTGTGGTCTTGTATAAGGCACAATCCCACCTGCTGGGCTGGGATAGGAGTAGCTAAGTGGGTGACGTGTGAGAGTGTTCACCAATTCAGAGATCCTGCTGGTTTGTTCTGAGAACAGGTCTCTAAACAGGTGGCCCTGTCTGTCAAGTTCCTTTTTCTTCCAACACTGGTCCTCCTGATGTCCTTTCTTGTAGCAATAATTACACCTGGTATCTCGCAGGCAGTTGTTGGCAGTGTGCCCCCTTCCGGTGACAGCGAGAGCACAGCCTAGGTGCCTGGGAGGGTGGACTAGGATTTGTTGCACCTCCTGTGTTTTGCAGATTTGTCCTCAGATTCTGCTGCCGGAACTGTTAGTGGAGGGCGAGACGGCTGTAGATGTCTTCCTCCTCCACGTCCTCTTCCGCATCCTCTGCCCCGTCCTCTACCAGCTCTGACAGATGTGTCCCTGCTGTTTGTACGTTGGCGCAGTAGGTGATCAGGTGCAGTGATAGTTCTCTGATCATTAACTGCACCAATCTCTGGTGGAGAAACTCCTGGCTCAGAACTTGCTGATGAAGCACTGCTACCAGATTCTGGAATAGTGTCGGCAGGTGTGCTGACAGGTGTAGGATCAGAGATGGTATGTGCACTGTCAAGTGGACTGGCAGTGGCTGAAGCAGAGATGTCAGGTGTAGGAGAATTAACAGATCCAAGGCTTCCCTTGTTGCTGGGAAGAGGATTTGTTCCCTCTGTGGTGGTCAGAGGAATTGTGTTAGAATTCCCAAAGGTAGTGTTTTGAGCTCTGTCAGTCTGTGGGACCTTAGCGATGACAGAATTCCACCAGTTGTTTACCCCTGAGTTAAGCTCAGTGTGGGACTTCAGTCTTTGTCAATAGATGTCACCATCAGCTGAGCAGCTTACGTCACTTGAGTAGGCTTGCACCGGCCTTCTACAATAGCTTGTAGGTTATCTAATGATTTGAGGAGCTCATGAAGGTGCTTCCTGTGATGGATTATCTTAGCT